>NW_012268704.1:10577-10985 GCF_000151885.1 Dipodomys ordii
AAAAAAAAAAAAAATAAGCGATAGAGCACAAGCCTTGAGCTGAAGAGCTGAGGGACAGCGCCTAGGCCCAGAGTTCAGGTCCTACGACTGGACCCCCCCCCCCGAAAAAAAGAAATGCACTCATTATCTAGCCCATGTAATTGTAACCCCTGTGTATGGTATTTTCACAACAAAAATAGTTGAAGGGATAACACAGATCACGATGCATTGTATACATGAACTGCTTTGTGAAATGGCAAAGAAACCAATACATATCCTAAAAAATTAAAAGTAAGGTAATGGTGAGTTGGGAGGCATGGGTGAAAGGGGTGATATTGATCTAGATGCACTGTGTTCATAAGCTTCTTTGTTGAATGGCAACTGCTTTGTACAACTACTTAAATAATTTTTTTTAATCGGCAATGGAGT
>NW_012268704.1:11450-11861 GCF_000151885.1 Dipodomys ordii
GGGCTTGAACTCTGGGCTTGGGCGCTGTCCCTCAGCAATTCAGCTCAAGGTGAGCACTCTACTGCTTGAGCCACAGTGCCACTTTTGGTTTTCTAGTGGTTTATTGGAGATAAGAGTCTCATGGACTTTCCTGCCTGGGCTGGCTTTGAACCGTGATCCTCATATCTCAGTGTCCTGAGTAGCTAGGATTACAGGCAAGAGCCACCAGCACCTGGCGCTCTACCACTTTGAGCCAGTGCTACTTCTGGTTTTCTGGTGGCTAGTTGGAAATAAGAGTCTCACAGAGTTTCCTGCCTGGGCTGGCTTTGAACTTCAATTCTCAGATCTCAGCCTCCTGAGTAGCTTGGATTATAGGTGTGAGCCACTGGCATCTGGCTTAAATAAAAACAGTTTTTAAAAAGAATACTAACA
>NW_012268705.1:0-1267 GCF_000151885.1 Dipodomys ordii
ACACACACACACACACACACACACACACACACACACACACACACACACACACACACACACACACACACACACACACCACCCCCCTCATGGTTTCAACAATGGGTTTTCTAAAGTTTGAGCTCTACCACAGCTATTTTCTGAGTCTGATCAATAAAGCATATGCTCCCTCCCATCCAGCAGTCCTCTTAACCTTTGTGGATAGCCATCAGAGGTCACTTAGAATCCATGGCAATGACTAAACTTATCTATCAAATGAGAGGAGCAATTTTTTACTTCCTAGCTGAACTGGTCATCAGCTAAGCTCTTTGACTCAGGTTAAAGGAGATTTCTGTTACCATTCAAAGCTGAGGTATGATACAGCTTAATGGTCTTCAGTAATCCACAGTACATGAGGACCAGTTGGCCATGGGAATATAGGGCTGGTATTGCCAGGGCTTTGGATGGTATCAAAGTTACCCTAGGACCCTTCCACCATTACCAGTTCTGGCTGTGTTTCTAGGCAAAGCCTCTGTAGCTCATCCTTCTTTCCATTATGGCCATCGGGTTAGAACATTTAAATCACAGAGACTTAGAAATTGGTTAAACAGAAAAAGTCTGAGTCTCTACTGTTATTGTTTAGTGTTGATCATCAGTGCTCACAACACAGCCCAGTTCAATGGAGTCCAAGACCTCCAGCTCCACCTTATGGACAACTCTTAACAACCCATGAAGTCAGTCTTAATCTGTGAAATGGAGATGACACATTAGCACTTATGACTGGTAAGGATATAGTCTGACACAAAAGCACTCAGTTGGAAGATGACCATTAATTATAAATCATCTGTTTTGTTCCCAAAAGTATATTTTTAGAGCCACACATCATCTATTTAAAGTATGAATTACCCTCCTTTGCCAGGGAAATTGGTTCATTTCTTATTTCTTGATATTGCCATTTTCTGTAGTTTAGATCCAAAGTCCCACTAAATGGTAAAGGCTTGGTCCTCAAGGTAGCACTCCTGGGAGATGGTAGACACTTCAGGAGTTAGTACCTACTACAAAGTGTTTAGCTCATTGAGGGTGTGCTATTAAAGGAGACTGTAGATCACCACATCTCTCTTTTCTCTTTTCCTTCTTGGCCCTGTGTAAATGGTTTTGTTCTAACACATACTCCTGCCATGAAGTTTACTTTGCCACAAGCCAAAGTAACAGTTAACAGTGTACTGACCACGGACTGATGTCCAAAACTGTGAACCAAAACAAACCTTTCATCAGGCCCTGGTGGCTCACA
>NW_012268705.1:8727-11936 GCF_000151885.1 Dipodomys ordii
AGAAAAAAGCCGGAGTGGTGCTGTGGCTCAAGTGGTAGAGCGCTAGCCTTGAGCTGAAGAGCTGAGGGACAGCGCCCAGGCCCAGAGTTCAGGCCCCACCACCGGACCCAAAAAAAAAAAAGAGTCTCAGGTGGACTTTCCTGCCCTGGCTACCTTTGAACCACAATCCTTAGATCTCAGCCTCCTGAGTAGCTAGGATTACAGGCATGAGCCACCACTGTCTGGCTTTAGAGGGAAATTTAGATGTTTACTCTGTGTGTGTGTGTGTGTGTGTGTGTGTGTACGTGCACACACATACACACGTGCACATGTGTGCCAGTACTCCTGCTTGAACTCAAGGGCCTGGAGCTGTAGCTCAGCTTTTTTGCTCACAGCTGGTAGTGCTCTGCTACTTGAGCCACACTCCCAGTCCTGAAATGCTAGGGCTTATACAAGAATAAAAGAAAGGTACCAAATCAATAATCTAAGATAATTCAAGTGCCTAAAAGATCATAATAAACCTGAAGCAAGCATCAGGAAAGAAAGAAACACAAATAAGAGCAGAAACCAATAAAACTGAAAATAGAAAACCAATACAATGAAAAACTGTTTGTTGTTATTTTTTGTTTTGTTTTTAATTCTTTCTGATGCTTGGTTTTCATACATGCTAGGCAAGTGCTCTACTACTGAGTTCAAGCTCTAGGACCAGCACATGCACACACATGCATGTGCACATGAGTACACGCACATGTGCGTAGCACACACACACACACAAACGCACACATCAACAAACCTTAAACTTGTTAACAAAGTAGAAAGAGATAAGATGAGAATTATAGCAGATGGTTCACACTTTGTGGCTCACATCTGTAATTCTAGCTACTCAAGAGGCTGAGATCCCAAAAATTGAGATTTGAAACCAGCCAAGCAGAAAAGTCCTCCAGATTCTATCTCCAATTAGCCAGCAAAAAAGCTGAACTGGAGCTGGATCAAAAGCACCAGCTGAGAGCTAAAAAGCTGAGTGAGAGAATAAGGACCTACATGAATTTCAGTCCTGATGCTGGCACACAAAAGTAATTACAGTATCAGGAATGAAACTGGATTTCATTCAGACCACAGACAGCAATAGGATAGAGGTATGCCATGAAAAAATTAACCAACCTCAAGTTTTTGAGGATGACTTCCTTAAAAAACATGAAACATCACAACCTGCTCTATATAAAAGAGCTAAGTTGACTGTAAATATGAAAAAAAACTGAATTCAAACTGGGCATGCTGATGCCTCTGATCCCAGTAATCAAGGAGACTAAAAAAGAATAATTGAGTTCCAGGCCAGTACTAGAAAGGAGCACTAGACACTGAAATAAAGATACAATATCATAATTACTCTGAAAAAATAGATTTAAGTCATATAGGTTCTATGTTGAAAACTACAAAACACTGATTAAAGAAAGTAAAGTTCTAAGCCGGGCGCTGGTGGCTCACACCTGTAATCCTAGCTACTCAGGAGGCTGAGATCTGAGGATCGTGGTTCAAAGGTAGCCAGGGCAGGAAAGTCCACCTGAGACTCTTTTTTTTTTGGGGGTCCGGTCATGGGGCCTGAACTCTGGGCTTGGGCGTTGTCCCTCAGCTCTTCAGCTCAAGGCTAGCGCTCTACCACTTGAGCCACAGCGCCACTTCCGGCTTTTTTTTCTGCTTATGTGGTGCTGAGGAATCGAACTCAGGGCCTTGAGCATTCAAGGCAAGTGCTCTACCACTGAGCTATCTTCCTAGCCCTGGTTTAACAGTTTTTTAAAAATGTAACTACCATAAATCCCAGCAACTGTACTCCTAGAGGACATTTATCCAAAAAAAAAAAATGAAAACTTACATTCATGGGGGAAAAAAAATGTTGGGCTGGGCGTTGGTGGCTCATGCCTGTAATCCTAGCTACTCAGGAGGCTGAGATCTGAGGATTACATTTCAAAGCCAGCCCAGTCAGGAAACTCCTGGAGACTCTTATCTCCAATAAGCCACTAGAAAACTGCAAGTGATACTGTGACTCAAGTGGCTCAAGTGCTTGCCCTGAGCTAAAGAGCTGAGGGATAGCACACAGGGCCAGAGTTCAAGCCCCTCAACCGACCAAAAAAAAGTTGTATATTAATATTCACAGCAGCTTTGTTACTAACAGCCCCAAAATGGAAGAAACACAGAGATGTCTTTCAATTAGGTAATTGGTTAAATTCAGCTCTATCCACACCATGGGATACTACTTTGAAAACAAAAACAAACAAAAAGGAATGGAATTTGGTATATATCACTGCTAAAAATTACATTGAGTAAAAAACTCAATCTCAGTTCAGCTCTGGTGACTCACACTTGTAGTCCTAGCTACTCAGGAGGCTGAGATCTGAGGATCAAGGTTTGAAGCCTATACAGGCAAGAATATCTGGGAGACTCTTATCTCCAATTAAGCACCAAAAAACAGCCATAAGTGGAGCTGTGGCTCAAGTGGTAGATACTAACCTTGAACAAAAAAAGCTCAGGAACAGTGCTTAGGCCCTGAGTTCAAGCCCCAGGATTAGCACCAAAAAGTAAAAGTCAATCCCAAAAGGCTATATATTAGATGACTACATTTATACAACATTTTTGAAATAACAAAATTATAAAGATGGAGAAAAAAGCCGGGCACTGATGGCTCATGCCTGTAATCCTAGCTACTCGGGAGGTTGAGATCTGAGGATCATGGTTCGGTTCAAAGCTAGCTCGGGCAGGAAAGTCCAGGAGACTCTTATCTCCAATGAACCACCAGAAAACCGGAAGTGGCACTGTGGCTCAAGTGGTAGAGTACTTGCCTTGAGCTGAAGAGTTCAAGTCCCAGGCCCAGAGTTCAAGCCCCATGACCAAAAAAATAAAAAATAAAGAGAATAGATGAGTGGTTGCCAGAAGTAAATACTGTAAGAGGGCTATGTGGGGGAGAGAAGTGGATGTAGCTACAGAAGGGCAAAGTAAGGAATGTTTGTACTAATAGAAATGTTTTCTATCTTGATCACAATCATGTCAGTGTCCTGGTTATGATAATGTACTATACTTTGCAAAATGTTACTTTGGAGGAAATTGAGTACAGAATATACACTACCTCTCTTCATTATTTCTTGCAACTGCATATGAATCTACAATTATCTCAAACAAAATTTAATTTAAAAAATAAGCAAGGGCCATGGGTAGTAGTTCATACTTGTAATCCTAGC
>NW_012268706.1:0-4786 GCF_000151885.1 Dipodomys ordii
ACCCCTTATACTTAGGCTATTGATGGCTTTCTGGTAGGACTTCCTTCATGGACTCTGTAACCATCTACTCTGGGGATACCGAGCTGAGGAAAAGTAAGTGACTCACTGGGACTGGCCAGTTATGAACGTTAAGCTCTGAAACAGCTCACATTGTAAGTCAGAGCAGCAAGTTAAATTGGCAGAAAGAATTACAGCTTTGCCAAAGGGAGGCCAACTTGCTATTGGACCGAGCGATTCCAATGCATTGCTCTGTGATGGTGTCCCACTCCCCCAGGCTCCTCGTTAATAGGGGAGGAGGACGAAGGTAGTGACCAGCCCAGAATGCTTGGCAGAGCAGCCTGGGTTTTACTTCTCAGCCCAAGTAGTGCATTTTTTCTTTTTTGTCCTACTCTATTCATAGGGCTATATGTACCATATAGCCACATATATCAAATCAGCAAAAGTCAAGATTTTGGAGAAGGTAATAATGCTTGATAGGAAATGTACTCATTACCTTTCTCATGTAACTGTAACCCCTCTGTACAGTATTTTTATAATAAAAAAATTTTTAAAAAAAGATTTCATTAAGGAGATATTGAGGGGGAAGCTTCAGACATGAGAAAGCATTGGTAGTCTATGTGGGAACAGCAAGCCACAAGAAACATGTGATTGTTGCTGTCCCTTGCCTTCTGTGGCTTTGGTCCAGACTGTGAGGCTTGTTGTGTGCTGTAGGGTTAAGCTGTCCAGAAGGTGGACCTCCCTCTGAGATGAAGTTCAAGGGCACCAGGGCTCTAGTGATGCCTCACCTGTTTATGAGCTTCTGTGGTGCAAGCTTTTTTGTAGGGTCGAATTTCTTCAGAGCCAAATCCTGGGATCCACATGTTCCATTGGCGTTCTGTTAGGATGAAGCCAACACAGACAACACAGAGATGACTACCAGGAAGGCAGTCAGGACCCTCAGCTTATCACCAAGGAGAAAGAATACAATATTAACCCTACAGAGCAATTCTTGGCATGCAAGAAAGATGCACATGGCTTCTCCAAGCTTTCCAAAGATAGAATGAGAGGGGTGGGAATGTGGCTCAGTGGTAGAGCGCTTGCCTCGATGCATGAGGCCCTGGGTTCTATACCTCAGCACCACATAAACAGAAATGTTGAGGAATCGAACCCAGGGCCTCATGCAACAATCAGGGCTAGGAAGGTGGCTCAGTGATAGAGTGCTTGCCTTGCATTCATGAGGCCCTGGGTTCGATTCCTCAGCACCACATAAACAGAAAAGGCCAGAAGTGGCACTGTGGCTCAAGTGGTAGAGTGCTCACCTTGAGCTGAAAAGTGCAGGGACAGTGTCCAGGCCCAAAGTTGAAACCCCAAAACTGAGAAAAAAAAAAAAAAAAGAAGGAGAATATCGTTTTTTTTTTTTTTTTTGGTCGGTTATTGAATTCTAGGCTTTGGCGCTGTCCCTGTGCTTTTTAGCTCAAGGCAAGCACTCTACCACTTTTGATTTTCTAGTGGTTTATTGGAGATAAAAGTCCCAGGGAGTTTACTTCACAGGCTGGCTTTGAACCGAGATCCTCAGATCTCAGCCTCAGTAGCTAGGATTACAGGCGTGAGCCACTGGCGCCTGGCTGATAATACCTTAAAAAAAAAAAAAAAGGTAAAAGGTGGCTGGTATTAGTGGTAAAGCACTTGCCTTGCATGCTTTAGGCCCTGGGTTCAATTCCTCAGCACCACATAAGTAGAAGAAAAAAAAGATAAAAGGTAAAAGGTAAAAGTAGGGCTGGGAATGTGGCTTAGAGGTAAAGTGCTTGCCTAACATGCATGAAGCCCTAGGTTTGATTCCTCAGTACCACATAATCAGAAAAAGCCAGAAGTGGCGCTGTGGCTCAGGTGGTAGAGTGCTTGTTTGAGCACAGAGAGGCTCAAGGACAGTGCCTAGGCCACGTTCAAACCCCAAGACTGGCAAAAAAAAAAAAAAGGCAAAAGTAGTGGTGCACATCTGTGTACCAGTAGACACACAGCAATCAGTAGGATTGTGAGTTCAAAGCCAGCCTGGTCTACATAGAGAAACAATATATCAAAAAATGACCACAAAAAAAAAAGAAAAAGAAAATAAAGGAGGAAGGGAAGGAAGGAAAGAGATGGAGTGGAGTTAAAGGAAAAGGAAAGGTAAAAAAGGGTGTGAAGAATATGTTAAATTAGTTAAAGCTGTTAGTTCTAAGTCCTAAAGTTTCAAGTATTGCACCTAATCCATACAAAATGAACTCACTTCTTTCTTTAGCTGACATTTTTTCCTCCAATTCTGGGGCTTGAACTCAGGGCCCCCATTCTCACTTGCCTTTTCCATTCAAAGCTGGCATTCTGCCATTTGAGCCACATCTCCACATCCAGCTTTTTGGTGGTTAATAGGAGATAATAATCTCATGGACTTTTTTGCCAAGACTGGCTTCCAACCTATGGTTCCAGATCTTAACCTCCTGAGTAACAAGGATTGTAGCTGTGATCCACAGGTGCCCGGCTTACCTTTGTATTCTCTTTGCTTCTTACCCTGTCTTCTTATTAGTACAAGATGAGGTTAAAGTAGAAAAAAGATGAAAGTATTGGTTTGTTTCAAATGAAAGGGGCTCTGTCAGATACTGAGTTCTCAGGCATAGTCTGCTTCATAATTCATCCCTGACTGTGTATATGCACTCCTTTATCCCTCAGTAGTGCCCCAAAAAGCACAAAAAACACAACTTGTTTTACATTATTTATTTTGCCCCAAGCAGACACCTACTTAAAGTGAGTACTAGTGACTTCATGGACATAAATATTATATGAGGGCTGGAAATGTGGCTCAGTGGTAGAGTGCTTGCCTAGCATGCCCTGGTTCGATTCCTCAGTACCACATAAACAGAAAAGGCTGGAAGTGGCACTGTGGCTCAAGTGGTAGAGTGCTAGCGTTGAGCAAAAGAAGCTCAGGTACAGTGCCCAGGCCCTGAGTTCAAGCCCCAGGACTGGCAAAAATAAATAAAATAAAAACAAATAAATATGTGAATAATGACTCATGTTTGCTTCCAAAATAATTTCTTTTGAGCTAGAGGTCTTGCTATGTTGCCCAGGCTGGTCTCAAACTGATAGGCTCAGCCGGGCACTGATGGCTCATGCCTGTAATCCTAGCTATTCAGGAGGCTCTGAGGATCGAGGTTCAAAGCCAGCCCAGGCAGGAAAGTCTGTGAAACTGTTATCTTCAATAAGCCACTAGAAAACCAGAAGTAGCGCTGTGGCTCAAGTGGTAGAGCACTTGCCATGAGCTGAAGACAGCAAGGACAGCGCCCAAGCTGAGTTCAAGCCCGACAGACAAAAAAAAAAAAAAACAACTTATAGGTTCAAGTGATCTTCCTGTCTTAACCACTCAAGTAGCTGGACATATAGGTATACACTGCTACACCCAGCTAACAACTGTTACTAAGTTTGTTTGCTTGTTTTTAGTGTAGTCTTTGATTGAACCCAAGGCCTCACAAACATTAAATCTTCTACTATTTATATTCCAGCTAGTTAAGCCAGTGTTTTTCTTATTTATTTATTTATATTTTTGCCAGTCCTGGGGCTTGAACTCAGGGCCTGGGCACCGTCCCTAAGCTTCTTTTGCTCAAGGCTAGCACTCTACCACTTTAGCCACAGAGCCGCTACTTCTACTTTTTTTTTTTTTGGTCCGGTCGTGGGGCCTGAACTCTGGGCCTGGGCGCTGTCCCTCAGCTCTTCAGCTCAAGGCTAGCACTCTACCACTTGAACCACAGCGCCACTTCCAGCTTCTTTCTTTTTGCAAGCACTCTACCACTGAGCCACCTTTCCAGCCCCTACTTCTACTTTTTCTGTGTATGTGGTACTGAGTAATCGAACCCAGGGCTTTGTGCATGCTAGGCAAGCACTCTACCACTAAGCCACATTCCCAGAACTTGGTTTGTCTTTTTCTTTTTTGTCGGTTTTGGGTCTTGAACCCTGGGCCTGGGCACTGTCCCTCAGCTCTTCAGCTCAAGTATAGCGCTCTACCACTTGTGCCACTGCCAGTTTTCTGGTAGTTTATTGGAGATAAGAGTCTCAAAGATTTTCCTGCCCGAGTTGGCTTTTAACAACAATCCTCAGATCTCAGCCTCCTGAGTAGCTAGGATTGTAGGTACGAGCCACCAGCTCCTGGCTTGATTTTTCTTTTTTTGTCTTTTCTTTTTTGGTAGTGGCGATTAAATCCAGGATGTTACATTTGCTAAGCAAGTGCTTTGCCAGCTACATCCTAACCCATGTTTTTGCTCTTTTTTGAGCAGTCCTGGGGCTTAAATTCAGGGTCTGCAAGCCATCTTTGAGCTTTTTTGTTCAAGGCTAGTACTATCACTTGAACCACAGCTCCACTTCTGTTTTTTTGTTTTTGGGGGGAGGGTTTTGGTAGTTAATTGGAGGTAAGAGTCTCATGGACTTTCCTGCCCCCACTGGCTTTAAATCTTGATCCTGAGATCTGTCTCTTGAACAGCTAGGATTATAGGCATAAGCCACCAGCACCTGGCTTTCTTCTTTCTTAGTTTTTTTTTTTTTTGCCGGTTGGAGGGCTTGAACTCTGGGCCTGGGAACTGTTCCTAGGCTCTTCAGCTCAAGGTGAGCACTCTACGACTTGAGCCACAGTGACACTTCCGGCTTTTTCTGTTTATGTGGTACTAAGGAATTGAACCCAGGACCTCATGCATGCAAGGCAAGTACTCTACCACTGAGCTACCTTCCTTCCCAGCCCCTAGGTTTTTTTTTTTTTTTTTGGTCAGCCATGGGGCTTGAACTCTGGGCC
>NW_012268707.1:0-2485 GCF_000151885.1 Dipodomys ordii
GTTACAATCACGGGGTCTATGTTTATATGAGCTAACAAGTTTCATGACATTATAGTCAGTGTTGACACATCAGAATAGCTCAACTTTAATATAACCATGTAGGCAAATCCTGAGAAATTTAAATAGAAGAGAATGGGTATTTTCTTTCTTAAGCATAGAAGATAGACTGGAAAATTGATCTTTATTCCTTCTGGAAATACTACTGAATGAATGCACTGGGTTTCAAAAACCACATACCCACATGGTTTTCCTCATTTTCAATAGGTAATATATGTCCGGGACAAGCAGAAAAGGTCAAAAGCTATGTACATATGACCAGATAAGATGATGTTAAGCAAAATGAACCCCAAGATAGGAACACAAGTTTTTTTTTCCTTTCTTGCTATTGTTTCTAACGTATTTATAATGTACCATGTGATTTTTTTTTGTTGCTTTGTATGTTCCTCCCCTGTGGTACCACCCCTTTGTTCACTGTATTTGAAGTTGGTGGCCTGAATCTTATATATCCACTTCTTTAATTTGGGGAGAGGAAGGGAAAAACAAAATGTTTAAATAGGATACGAGATGTACAAGACACTATGTTGAAAAATGAACTTTACAATTTACATGTGGGGGGGGATGTATTTGTGGAGGTGGGAGGGAAGGGATGGTAGGGGAAAAACAAAGGAAGAGGCAATAATGCTTAATAGGAAATGTACTCATTACTTTGCTCGTGTAACTGTAACCCCTCCGTACAGTATTTTTACAATTAAAAAAGCTTTTAAAAAGTCACATAAAAATTAAAGAAGACATAAATAAAAGAAATGAATAAAATATTATAAATGGAAGCATATATTGTTAGTGATGGATAATGTTGAAAGTTGTGACACTTTTATCAGCAAAAATCGACTAAAAAAATACAGAAGTGAAGCTGTGTCTCAAGTAGTAAAGTACTGGTCTTGAGCAAAAGAAGCTCAGGGACAGTTCCACACCTTCAATTTAAGCTCGGATTGGGCAAGGAAAAACATGTAGAAGTAAAAGAAGCTTTGGAATTAATGTCAGACTGGAGTCATCCTTGTGAAATTATGAGACCTACTACGTAAATGTTATGAAAGTTTGTAAACTATAGTAAAGACTAATTTATAAACTAATTATTTGAAATATTCTAAAATGTATAAATGTTCTACATCCATTATTTTATCAGGGTTATTACAAGGTTATTATTTATGCCCTTGATTCTGCATACATCTGTTTAATCTATAGATAGTAAATGCTATTAAACAGGTGTTACAGTAAATCAGTTTTTTCTACATTCAGTGTACATGGGTTAAGAGTTTCAGTTAGAGTGGTGATATTATGTCATAGTAATCAGCTGCAATAAATTCGAACATAACGTGTCATTAATGGTATTTCTATTTTTGAAAGTTAGATATAAGGTTAAAACTACAGATTGATACTTAAAATCTATTTTGTTGTGACATTAGGAAAAGCATAAGAAGCACAAAACTATTCTTCCACGATTTGAAAATAATTACCCAATTACCTAATGAGGTATATTTTTTCCATTCGTGAATGTGTGACATTGCCAAAAAAGTCTTCAGTGTTTCACCTGCCTTAATTTTGAAAGAGAATGAACATATTAGCTTACTTCCATATTGGCATATTTGGGAAATTACAATCATTATTTGGATACAAAGAAAAGAAATTTGAACAAAAGTCAATGAAAGCATTATACAGGAATTATTTGCCATTTGGAATTTTAAATTAAAGATACTCTGTATTTTACTAATGGATAGTAGGATACTACTCAGTCATTATGCTATTAAAAGTTCTGTTACACATACAGCATGTAAGTTTATAGATAACCAGAGAAGTACATAACACAGGAGAGTTGATTATAAAATATTTATCAGACAAACATTGTGACATAAATATTTTCACAAAATTACCCCCCCCACACACATAATATAGGAAATATGCTTAGGAAGAAAACAGATAGATAGTTTCTAATAAAACAAAAGAAAGAAATGTGCAATCCTGAAGGTCTAATCATTGTTTTTCTGAAAAGAGAAAAAAAGAAAAGAAATTAGGAAGCTAATTAAGAAACAGCAGTGGTATGTGTGGGTATGCATAAATGTCAGTGTATGCATATACTTTATACACCAAATACTTTTTACATGCACATGTTTAAAATTTGCAGACAAAAATTAGCTTTTGGGGCCTTATCTCAAAATTCATTAAATTGCAATGTAACTGTGTTTAATGGTGTTAAAACATTTCCAATATTAATATGTCATCCTTTGTAAGATATATATATATATGTATAAATAGAATTAAACCATATTTGCTGTAAATATTTTGAAATGATTTGAAAGAAATGTAATGTTAACTTATCTCAGGATTTGTTTTCTCTATTAGTGTGTACTTGAATAAAAAAATGTATATTGGCATCATGTTTTTCTATAGCCTAACATGAAGAATATATCAGTTTATGTAAACATAAACA
>NW_012268707.1:3640-5987 GCF_000151885.1 Dipodomys ordii
TTGTGCTGTTAAATTGTCCACTTTTGTCAGAAGCAACTATCTGCTTTGCAGACTTTTACGGTCTCACATTAAAAGATTTTTCAATTCCTTGAACACTTAAACCCACTTTTTGTTTCACTTCTCTTGCTTTCAACTCTCTTGACCCATTACTTAACTCTTTTATCCTTTCTGGTTAAATTATTGTTTTGAAGTCTTAAAAGACGAAACCTTTCCTACAATCTTGTCAAATTTTTGATATACAAAGATTATACTTCCTTTTCAGCTATAGAGCTCAGAAATATCATTAAACATGTGAAAAATTCTTTGGAGAAACATAAATTTCAGATAATGGTAAAATACACATTGGAATCCATGTACTTTTTAACTTATTTCCATGAATGGAAATAATTTTCTAAATGTTTATTCTGAAAGAGGAGTTGTATTACATGGTGATCATATTCAGTATGCACAATGTTAATAGATTACCTGGAATTAGACTCCAAGAATTAATTTCCAGGAGGCCATATTATGTGCTAAATAATATGCATTATAGACTGGAAATTGTGATGATTAGAAAAGGACATATATTATTTTTAAAGTTGTTTTTAAGGTAAATGACTGATGATATATCAACTTTTTGTAATTTTCAAATTTTTATGAAAAAAGAGAACACAGTTTGACAGTAGGTTAAACTATGTGATAATTTGGGAATTCATAAACTTGCCCCAAGTGTGTGCGTGTGTGTGTGTGTGTGTGTGTGTGTGTGTGTTTGTGTTAAATATCTCCTCACGTGGTTTGCCTGCTTAGGCTGTTGCTTTCATCCCTTTCACCTGCTGTTATATATTGCACAATATCTCAGTACTTTTTCCTTAATGCATGTTGCAAATCAATAGCTTTGCTTTATTTCCTTTCTTTTATGCTCCCTTTGTTGCTAAGGTTCTCTTAACAGTCCTAATCAGTCACACTAAAAATAATGGATTGCATCTTATGAAACCAATCCTTGTTTCTAAAACAATTTTGCAAGAAAGTCCTCACAAGTCCTCAATGTACTGCAACTATTGGAAAAATTATGTTTACAGGGTGCCCTGGTCAAGTGTAATCTTGATATTTGTGTTACATTTCAGTGAGAATTGAAGGAAGCTTGAAACCAAGTTAGCTGTTGTTGAAACAGTACATCTGACACTATGAAATTTGTTAGTATAAGGTTCTGCATAACCTGCTGTAAGAGACAGATTCTAATGAGAAACATTAATCCACAATCATATTTGAACCAAAGCCTTTGTCCCTGGAGAAAATCATGTAAAATATTTGTCAGTAAAACATTTTCCTCAATGTAGTCTTCCAAATCCAGTGATAAACTAAGAGCAAAGTGGTTGGGGAAATTTTATGGCAAAAAAGTAAAAGAACATTTTAATATAAACTCTGTAATAAATTATCTGATTATACCACAAAAAAAGAAGAAGTAACCCTGAGGAGGAGAAAGGTCCCCCCCACACTTTTCATAGCAGAATTTCCTTGGCTGCCTCTGGGATGTTTGAAGGGATAGCAGTGGATATGTGACCTAGTGACCTAGTGTCCAGGGGACACTTGACAAGTGATGATCAGTGATGTCTGTCAGAAGCAACACAAAGGCGGAATGCTAGAAGATTGATAGGAACTCTTTCCTCACTCCCGATCCTCTTCTATCAATTGATCAAGAGTGAGAAACAGTGCATATCCCATAAGTCCATGGTTTCTGGTATCAAACTGCACATTCTGTTTAATGACTAAGGATATCCTGACACTTAATAGCTACATTCTTTTATCCTCATATAAAATGAATTAATCCAGGAAACAGTGATGTATTTTCTTTCATTCTCTAAGTCTTTGGAGCATGGACATTTCTAGACAGTATTCAGGACTCATGCCTACCTTAAGGAAGTTCACTGGAATGGAATACAGGTAAATACACGTTCATACCCCTCATTTTCTTGGCCATCTTGGGAAAAAGACCGATAGTCTTCCCCAAGGGAAATTGTTCATTAGCACTCAATATACTGAGTGCTATTCATTGACAATGGCAGAATGAATATGCTGCAGATGAATTATTTTCTGCTGCAATTTCATTTCTTCCATTGGTCTCAGGAAGAAGAGGATAAATATTTTAAATAGTGTATTTAATCTAAATCATAGAGTACTTGTCTAGCATGTCTGATGCTCTGGGTGCAGTTCCTAAAAATGCCAATAAGCAACCAAAAATAAACAGAATAGGTACCAAAAATAACCAAGGAGACAATTGCCTTTCACATAGCTGAAAAC
Source organism: Dipodomys ordii (assembly GCF_000151885.1). NCBI lineage: Eukaryota > Metazoa > Chordata > Mammalia > Rodentia > Heteromyidae > Dipodomys > Dipodomys ordii. Next base: position 5,918 of record NW_012268707.1, read on the forward strand.
TGAAATAGAAAAAAAAATAGAATATGAATGCAAACAGAGCCCTCACATTGAAACCTCTCATTGATTTTTT
>NW_012268708.1:0-595 GCF_000151885.1 Dipodomys ordii
ACTTGAGCCACAGCGCCACTTCCGGCTTTTTTCTTTTTGCTTATGTGGTGCTGAGGAATTGAACCCAGGGCCTCAGGCATGCAAGGCAAGTGCTCCACCAGTGAGCCACCTTCCCAGCCCCATATTTTGTGAAATTCTTAAGCATCTTGAGTGACTAGATTAATAACTTTAATCATATTTGGGGATTTTTCAGCCATTTTGAGTATGTTTGTCTGTGTGCTATGTGCTGGGGCTTGAACTCAGGGCTTTTACACTGTCCTTGAGCTTTTTTTTTTTGTTCAAGGCTAGCACTCGAGCCACAGCTTCACATCTGGCTTTTTGGGGGAGCTAATTGGAGATAAGAGTCACGGATTTCTCTGCCTGGGCTGGCTTTGAACCACAATTCTTAGGTATCAGACTCCTGTGTAGCTAGGATTATAGGTGTGAACCTCATCTTTTCTGATATTGTTTGTGTCTCTTTTTTTTTCTTCTCCTGTGCCTCCCCTTAAGACTAGATATACTGGGCTGGGAAGGTGGCTCAGTGGTAGAGTGCTTGCCTTGCATGCATGAGGCCCTGGGTTCGATTCCTCAGTACCACATAAGCAGAAAAAGCCAG
>NW_012268708.1:5190-7804 GCF_000151885.1 Dipodomys ordii
TATGTGGTGCTGAGGAATTGAACCCAGGGCCTCAGGCATGCAAGGCAAGCGCTCTACCAATGAGCCACCTCCCCAGCCCCAGTAACATTTTTTTTAAATAACGTCCTTAGTAAGGAATGCAGAATATATAAATAATAAGACTTATTTTCTAAATAATTTTCTGCATAAAATGAATGTTGAGATGAGATTAGTTGAGTTTCAAATGTAGGTAACCTGAATGCTGAGGAAGGTGGGAAGAAAAGTAGAAAGGTAAAGCAAGTCTTGGATTTAAGCATCTTCAGTTAGACAAACCAATGGGCTATCAAAGAGGCCTAGTAAATAGTTTAAAAATTAAGAACTGGAACACAGGCAGTTATTTTCCTGAAGGTGATGCTGAATAATTAAAACTAAAGGAATAAGATTATAAAAAAGTTTTAAGGAAGTCAGGTATGTGGTCCTGATAAACATCTGTTTTTACTGAGTATGAGGAAAAAGGGAGAAAAACAACAGAAAAAGTCTTAGAAGCCAAATGAATATAACCTATCTATGAGAAGATATTAAAAACTAGTGTTGCCAAGCATTGGTGGCTCATGCCTGTAATCCTAACACTGAGGAGGGTGGAGATCTGAAGATCGAAGTTCAAAGACAGCCTGGGCAAGACAGTCACTGAAACTTCCAGTTCACCACCAAAAAGCTAGAAGTGGCACTGTGGCTCAAGTGGTAAATCCTTAGCCTTGAGCAGAAAAATGCAAGGATAAGGCCCAAGCCCTAAGTTCAAGCTTCTATATAACTGGCAGAAAGAGAGATCTCACTCCATTTTATTAAAATGCTTGGGCCATGATGTTTACTTTGGTTGTTTGTGTATTCATTATTTCAACATAGGTAATATACATCTGTATTGTGTCAGACTTTTAGTCCATGTTTTTAACCCCTAGGCTTTAAAAATATCATAAGATGTTTCAGGTAATCTAGTTGAGCTAGATACTTGTAGGGCTAAGTAGAACTAGGAAGTTGAGTCTTTATCTGTGGAAATCCTCATATGCTAGTCTGAGAAATTTAGTCATGGTTGTCAGGTAATAGGGAGTTAGTGCTGCATCCTAGGCATAGTTTGACTACTGTATTTTAGAAAGTTGACATTGCAAAAAAAAAACTATATAAGAAATGAGAGTTTAATCAGAGTACTGTTTTAGGGCTCTATTTTAAATAGTTCTTGGTATGGGAGGGCAAATGTGTATTTTTTCTCAGTCATGTGCTTAAAAATACGTGGAGCTAGGGTGAAGTCTTCAGAATGTTTGTTGGTGGTGGTGGTGGTGCTCTTAGGGCTTGAACTCTGGGCCCGGGTGCTGTCCTTGAGCTAGAGCTCTACCACTTTGAGCCACAGCTCCAATTTTTTTTTTTTTGGTGGTTAATTGGAAGTAAGAGTTTCATGGACTTTCCTGCCTGGCTGGCTTTGAACTATAATTCTCAGATCTCAGCCTCCTGAGTAGGTAGGATTACAGGTATGAGCCACTAGCACCCAGCAAGAATTTTGTTACATTAAAATCCTACTGGGATTGGAGGTGTCGACTCAAGTGATAGAACACCAGCTGTGAGCTCAAAAAGCTTATTGAGAACATGAAGCCCTGAGTTGAAGTCCTGGTACCAGCAAAAATAAAAGGTTCTTGGCCTATGGGTAAAGCTCCTGTTAGAATGTGTACTTAGCATGTGCAAAGTTTGAGTTCTAGTGCAACCTCAGAAAAGAGTAGGTTGTACTTAACTTTTAAGGAACACACTATTAAAGGTAATCTGATATTTTTGGTTTTGTGCCTGTCAACTTTTAAGGAACACACTATTAAAGGTAATCTGATATTTTTGGTTTTGTGCCTGTCATGAGCTTTTTGGTGGTGAATTGGAGATAAGAGTCTCACTGGGCATTGGTCACTCATGCTTGTAATCCTATCTACTCAGAAGACTGAGATCCCAGGATTATGATTCAAAGCCAGCTCAGGCAGGAAAGTTGTGAGACTCTTATCTCCAATTAACAACACAAAAAACAGAAGTGGTGCTACAGCTCAAAAGTGGTACAGTGCTAGCCTTGAGCCAAAAACTAGCTCTGGGACAGTACCAAAACCTTGAGTTCAAGCCCCCACAACCAACCAAAAATGTCTCACACTTTACTGCCTGGGCTGGCTTCAAACAATGATTCTCAAATCTCAGCCTCTTGTGTATCTATGATCACAGGTATGAGCCACCAGTACCTGGCTTGACATGTTTGTCTTTTTTTTTTTTTATCATGTACTGCCCAGTATAGTGCTTTGCATTTAAAACAGGCTTGGTGGACTGGAGCCATGGCTCAGTAGTAGAGCACTTTCCTAGCAAACATGAGGCTTGAATTCATACCCCATTACAGCTTAATTAAATACTTAAGTATGTATGTGAGTAGGAAGGTAGGGAGTCAGGGAAATGGATGGACAAACAGATAAATAGATACAACTCTGTAAGTGTTTATTGACTAATTAGCTCATGGAGTTTAAAGAAAATCTTTCTGTTTTCCAATTTGAGATTTTTTTTTTTTTTTTGTCGGTCATGGGGCTTGAACTCTGGGCCTGGGCGCTGTCCCTCAGCTCTTCAGCTCAAGGCGAGCGCTCTACCACTT
>NW_012268708.1:8799-9159 GCF_000151885.1 Dipodomys ordii
TCAGCTCTTCAGCTCAAGGCGAGCGCTCTACCACTTGAGCTACAGCGCCACTTCCGGTTTTCTGGTGGTTTATTGGAGATAGGTCTCTCCTGCCTGGGTTGGCTTTGAATTGCGATCCTCAGATCTCAGCCTCCTGAGTAGCTAGGATTACAGGCGTGAGCCACAAGTGCCCGGCGAGATTTTTTTTTTTTTGACAGTTGTGGGGCTTGAACTCTGGACCTGGGTGCTGTTCTTCAGCTCAAGGTTACCACTCTACCACTTGAGCCACTGTCACTTCTGGTTTTCTGGTGGTTAATTGGAGATAAGAGTCTCACAGACTTTTCTGCCCTGGCTGGCTTTGAACCCTGATCCTCCGATCTC
>NW_012268709.1:0-570 GCF_000151885.1 Dipodomys ordii
CTGCCCAGGGTAGGCGGCTTCACACACACTCTGGCTCAGCAGGGGGGCATCCAGGCACTGCAGCTCATCTGGGTTGTTCACTTTGAAGGAATCATGATGACAATAAAAGAGAAAAAAAAGGAGAAATGCCATAATCTCAGACAGGCCAGATGAATGTAGGGTGAGTTACTGATAAACCCAAGATCTTAAGCAGTGCTGTGGAACCTTGGTTTGAGTTCCCCCAATGAGGATTTCCAATTCTTATATTCTTATTTCAATAATTAGTAGCAGCCCCTCTCTCTATGAGTTGTGTCCAGACAGTAACCATCAAATCACTTAGGACTGTATGACTGCATGACAAGGCCTAGTTTGTAACAGGACTTGGAATCTATTTGCAGACTGGAATCAAATAGGTACCAACTGAGAGACATTCTAGGTTCTGGAAGACATGAGGACAGAAGCTTGTGGGCAGGTAAAGGGCTGTGCTCACCTCCAGAGCTCAGGGTGTTGCCCCAGCCAGAGATGAGGCACTGGGTGCCAGCAGGTGCACAGGAGGTGGGCAGAGCCACAGGGGCCACTTGGGAGTTGAGG
>NW_012268709.1:6590-8873 GCF_000151885.1 Dipodomys ordii
ATAAGATGATTTCTTTGTTGCTTTGTATGTCCCTCCCCCATGGTATAACCCCTGTTTTTACTGTATTTGATGTTGGTATAATTTAGGGAGGAGAAAGGAAAAAACAAATCGTTTAACTAGGGATACAGGTGGACTCATTGCACAATGAGATGTACAAGTCGTTATGTCAAAAACGAACTTTATAACTTTGGCGTGGGGGTGGGGTGGGAGTGGGGGATGGGGGGCAAGTAGGGAGGGAGGTGGAGAGATGGGAAGGGATGGGAAGGGGAAACAAAGGAGGAGGCAACAATGCTTGATAAGAAATGTACTCATTACCTTGCTCATGTTATTGTAACCCCTCTGTACAGTATTTTCACAGTAAAACAAAGTTTCAGGAAAAACAATGCCCTTCTACCCTCAGGCTCCCATCAGCTTGTAATGGAATTCCCAGGGAATCCTGATCTCTCTCCATCCCTACTTAGACCCATGCTGGCCTACAAACATAGGAGCAGTTGTCTCTGCTCAGTTGGGGAAGCATGGGTAGGAGGGGCTTGTGGTTCTTGCCCACCTCTCTGATCTGCCTCCAGCACTGTGGCTGCCTCCAGCACTGCAGAGGTAGAAGCTGCTGTCTTCAGGGCTCAGATTGTTTATGGTCAGAGTTGAGAATGTTAGGTTTGGACGGCTGATGGAAAACTTGTTCTTAGAAAATTCACTCTCATACCCTTCATTTGCACTTGCAATCAGCATCAAGCTCTGCCCGGGAGGTTGATGGTACCAGAACATCTTGGCAGCTTGGCTGTCAACCCAACACTGGATGATCGTGGCGGCTCCATGATGACATATGACCATACTTGGCATTTGATAGACGAGAAAACTGAACACAGAGCCTGTGTGAAGAGAGAAAGAGATCCATGAAGGCAGTGAAATTTGAAGACAGTCATGGCCTAGGACAGTCTCTGATTTATTTATCCCAAGATCACATCAGCTTCCGAAGGAGCCCGGGGCACTGCTTCTCTGTGGTTTGTCATTCTTAAGGTGCATGTAATCTGCTACCTCTCCCTTATCTCCTCACTGATGACTCCATTTCCTCAAGAGTGAAATTGTCCTCATATCTCTACTCAGCATTAATATATAGTCAGTCATGGGGCCTGAACTCTGGGCCTACACAATGTCCCTCAGCTCTTCAGCTCAAGGCCGGTGCTCTCCCACTTGAGCCACAGCACCAATTCTGGCTTTTTCTGCTTATGTGGTGCTAAGGAATCGATCCCAGGGCCTCATGCATGCAAGGCAAGTACTCTACTACTGAGCCACCTTCCCAGCCCCGACTCAGCATTAAAATTGACCAACTCCCCTCCCTATGACATGTATACCTCCTCCCAGGAGAAGTAGCAGGAAAGGCCACATCTTCAAGTGATGACTTCTCCCCTGAGAAAAGGTGCTGAGAAGTTCAAGTCAAGTTCATCTTTCCTCACTTGGATGGGATTACTTGTCCAACTGCCCTGTTCACCTTCTGCAGGGGAGGTAAAATTTCTACAGGATATAGAAGAAGTCTGCCCCCTGGGGGAACTATGTCACTCTTCGTTTAGTGTAAGTCTTCATTCACAAATGTATGGGAACATGTCCCACCTGCCACCTGCCCACCATTTATCCCTTCATCTTCACTGACCACCAAGTATGCTCTATTCTTTGTGCTTACAAGAATGTTTACAAGAATGTATGGGATGCAATACTGGCCTCAGAAAACTGAGAGTAAATTTTTGGAAAATAGGAGGGCAAGTTACTACAGAATTGCAACAATTATCTTCATCATGATTGTCCCAAAGGAAACTCCATATTCCTCTTTTAACCTATGTGCAAACACTAACACTAGATTTTATTTCTAAATTCCAATCTGCCAGAAAATAATATTCTTTTGTCCATTAGGTTCAAGCACATTTTTCTCCTCCCCTATCTCCTTCGCTAATTTGCCAATTCAAGGCTCACCGAAGCATAACACCAACTCGTCAGAAACATCTCACCAACAGAGACAGATTTCAAGCTCAAGAGAGTAGTTTGTGGGTTGACACAGGTAGCAATCTGACTGGCAGGTTACTTAGAGGGTGGTTAGAGGAAATCCAGGTGCAAGATGAGGTTTCCTGGGACAGTGATTTTGGTGAATTTAGAAAAAATAGTAAAATCTGTGAGAATCTTTTTTTTTTTTGGGGTCCTGTTGTGGGGCCTGAACTCTGGGCCTGGGCGCTGTCCCTCAGCTCTTCAGCTCAAGGCTAGCACTCTACCACTTGAGTCACAGCGCCACTTCTGGCT
>NW_012268709.1:12283-14233 GCF_000151885.1 Dipodomys ordii
GGGGGGGGGGGGGGGGGGTGCGGGGGAGGAGGCGGCTGGAATCAAGGCATTGAGTGGAGCTCTCCATCCCTGATACCTCAGGGAAGATCCACTCCTTGGCCTTCTCTAGATGCCCCTGCATCCTTTGGCTCAGGGCCTCCTCCAAGTTCATCACTCCCGTGTTGAAATGATCGGAAAGGACAGGGACTCTGAGAGGCTACAGGACTAGTTTAACAAAGAAATAATTTAACATGAAAAAAGAGCCAGTAACCAGAGGTAGAGACAGCCAGGGAGAAAGTAAGTGGGAGAAAATAAATGGTTCCCTACAGTTATCAGGCAACTGTCAAATAGGGTCCCAGTTATCATGGAGGGAGTGGCAACGATACATACAGCCTCAGCTTAAGAGATGTGGTTAGATGCAGCAGAGGTCAGCTCCCACCGTGGAGCTGCAGGACCATTTTCCCACCCTGGTACAGACTGGCCCAGATGATTGCTCAGCCCACACTCAAGCATGAAGGGTCTGGGAAGCATGAAGAGTCTGGGTGTCTGGAGTTTTAAACCAGGATTCTGATGATCCCTTCCATCCATTGAGCAGAGTTCTGTGTCCTTACCCCTGGCACAGAGGTACCAGGACAGGTGGGAGGGGCTGGAAGACTCCAGTGTTGGGGAAAACTGCCTTTTCCTTATTCTGGAGACTGTTGACTCTGAGGAAAGCTCTCATTTCCCTGAGACATTCACACCAGGTGAATGATGAATCCACTGCAGGTTCTTTCTTGGCTCTTGTAGATACTAGTACATTCCAGCTCATACTTGGAGAACATTCCAGGGTAACCTTCTTTCCTTTCCCTGTATTGAAATGTTTGGAGCCCCGGGAACCACCAGCATCCACCAAGCCTGCAGGAAGAGACAAATCTTAGCCACGGAGTCCAGGATGGGTCCTGATGCTGAGCAAGAACAAATCCAATACACAATTGTTCCTTCATGAGTTGGGGTTGGGATGGGGATCGTCTTACCTTTCACCAAAAGGTGAACAACCAGATAGCAGACATACAAGCTTGGCTGCCATGGCACAATCAGGCTGGAGCAGATGACTGGTCCTGGGGTAGGAAGATGGGCTCTTGAAGACCTCACTGTGTGAGGACAGTCCCTTTAGCTGAGACCTGAGTTCCACAGTCATTTTGCTCAAGTAGTTTTATCTGTATTCTTTACCCATCAAAGAGCTGATGTTTTGTTAATTTTCCTCACCCAAAGTAGAATTAGTGCTCTACCTACTTATTTATGTTAAATCTTCACTGTTTTTTTTGTTTATACAAAAGATCCAACTCCAACTTTTTAACAAGCTATAAAGATGAGGATTGCAGAGCTATGAAACCTTGTAATAGTAGGATTTGACCTGCTTGCAATGAAGGATGGGAAAGGAAGAGATATGAGTTGGATTTTAAAGAGTAAATCCAGGAGAGAAAAAACATGCAAAGGAAGGGCTGAGTGTGAAGATGGTAGGATCAGACAAGGAACAGAATTGTGAGCTTTAAATGAGGCAGCTATTTAGACAAAGTTGTGAAGGAGTTAGGGAAATGGCAGGTATCCATTGATTTCTCTGAAAATACAGAGCTGTGGGACAGCCATTCAGCTTTCTCATTCCCATCTTTCACTGGCTTGTTCAGATTTTATCAGCCTTCACTTCAACCATAATGATTTTATTTCCCGTTTTCCTTTAACTGCACCAGTGAAGACAGAACAGGACCTTGTAATCTTCTACCTTCATGTGTGTGTGTGTGTGTGTTTGTGTGTGTTTGTTCAAGGTTAGCACTCCACCATTTGAGCCACAGTGGCCCCTCCGGATTTTTACTGAGTAGTTTATTAGAAATAAGAATCTCAAGGACTGGGCTGGGAAGGTGGCTCAGTGGTAGAGCGCTTGCCTTGCATGCTCGAGGCCCTGGGTTCGATTCCTCAGCACCACATAAGCAAAAA
>NW_012268710.1:0-2353 GCF_000151885.1 Dipodomys ordii
CGGGCCCGGCGGCGGCTGGAGTCCCGGAAGAAGTACGACGTGCGGCGCGTGTACCTGGGCGAGGCGCACGGACCCTGGGTGGACCTGCGGCGCCGCAGCGGCTGGAGCGACGCCAAGCTCGCCGCCTACCTCATCTCGCTGGAGCGCGGCCAGCGCAGCGGCCGCCACGGGTGAGGGGGCCCGGCGAGGCGGGGAAGGACGGAGGGAGGGAGCGCGCGCGGGAGGAGACGCCCCGCCCTCGCGGCGCCCGGCCACGCCCACCCGCCGGACGGCTCCGCCCCCTGCACCTGCGAGCTCCGCCCCGGGGGCCCAAGCTGCGGGGCCGGGGTCTCCCACGGTCGGGCTCGGGACGCGCCTGGCTCGCGGCTCCACCCCCAATCCTCGGCGGCCCAATCCTAGGATGTGCCCGGCCTCCTGGCCCGCCTTCTGGGCAGGAGGCCCCGCCCTCTAGAACTCTGCCTGACCAATCTCCTCCTGGTCCCACCTCCAGTCATTGTAATCGCCCAATGGCTGGAGAGGTGTTCCAGCGTCCTGAGGCGGCTGACGTCCCGCGGCGGGCCTCGGATTTCACTGGTCTCCAAAACCCCACGCTTGGCCTGGGACTCCGATTAGCCTTAAGGTTCTAAAGCCCTGTATGGGATGGTGTACGTCCCATCTACCTGGGGTCCCCTCAGTCTTCCGACTCCTGGGGAGCAACTCAGCCCTCAGAGGCTCAGGTGGGCTTGAGTGAAGCTGGTCGCGTGGATGAAGTTTTTACCCTCCTGCCTTAGAGGGTGATGGGAGAAGTGAACTAAAGAGGCCGGCAGTGTGGCTCAGTGGTTAGAGAGTTTGCCTGACACATGCAAGGCCCGGCACCACAAACAGGAAACAAATAGTGTGTCAAAGTCGGCCATGAGTTTAGAACAGGGCGGGGCAAGGTGAGCTGTTAGAATGATGGAAACGGCGTTGCAGTGAAATCTCGTTCTACTTTGCTATGTATGTTTCTCTGTGGGTTAAGAATCACTAGATCTTGCTAAACTGTACCCGATTCCTATGGGGGGGGGTTGAACTCAAGGCCTTTTGCTCTTTCACTCCAGCCCTACTTTTTGCTGGTTAATTCCAGGTGGAGTCTGTGAGCATTTTCTGCCCAGGCCTCAAATCTTGTTCCTCCAAATCTCAGCCTTCTGAGTTGCCATTATTACCTGTGTGAGCTATACCAGCGCCTCAACGAACAAGGAGGTGTTTTGGTGCCAGTCCTGGAGCTTGAACTCAGAACCTGCATACTAGTTCTGAGCTTTTCTACCATCTGAGCCATTAGCTCCACTTTGGGCTTTTTGGTGGTTCATTGGAGATAAGAGTCTCACGGACTTTGCTGCCTGGGCTGACTTTGAACAGTGAACCTCAGCGTTCTCTCTTCTGAGTGGTTAGGCGCCCCACAGGAGGGTTTTTGTTGGTGGTGTTTAGACAGGATTTGCTGGAAATGGAACCCAGGGCTTCTCTCCAGCCAGGAAATTAATCATCGCTAATCTCCAATTAATCGCCAAAAATCTGGAAGTGGAGCTGTGACTCAAGGGGTATAGAGTGCTTGCCTTGGTTAAAAAAGCTAAGGGATGGGGCCAGTAAGGTGGCTCAGTGGTAGAGCGCTTGCCTTGCACACATGAGGCCCTGAGTTCGATTCCTCAGCACCACATAAGCAAAAAGCCAGAAGTGGCACTGTGGCTCAAGTGGTAGAGTGATAGCCTTGAATTGAAGAGCTGAGGGACAGTGCCCAGGACCAGACTTCAGTCCCCATGACTGGCAAAAAAGCAAAAAAAAAAAAAACAACCAACCCAAAAAGCTAAGGGAGCTGGGTGCTGATGGCACCCTGAAGCCGTCTGAAGGCATTCTTTCCCAGCATGCTTCAGACGAAGGCCTAAGCACAGAGCACCTTGAGTTTGGCCTCACCTGCCCGAGGGCAGGGCCCCATATTGATGTGCCAGGCTCCTGATCTACAGAACTGGGAGGGGGTATGTGTAGAGCTGCAGTCGGAAGCCATGCTGCTCCTTAGGCCCTGGTAGAAGAGGGCCAGGCCAGGGCCTCCTGAGGACCTGGATGTCAGTCACACCAATTGGCCTCATGGACTTTCTTTCTTGCTCTTCTGCTGGCTGTGGGCTGGGACAGCTCCAGGAGGCCCCTCCGTGGGCTGCTCCACCATTCCAGCTGCCCATTGCTGTCTGTAGCAGGCCCTAGCCCCCCCTTTTTTGTCAGTCATGGCCCCAGCCCCCCCTTTTTTTGTCAGTCGTGGGGCCTGAACTCTGGGCCTGGGCGCTGTCCCTCAGCTCTTCAGCTCAAGGCTAGCGCTCTACCACTTGAGCCACAGCGCCACTTCTGGCTT
>NW_012268710.1:16683-18176 GCF_000151885.1 Dipodomys ordii
CGGGCGCCGGGATTGGCCTGTGCCCGCCCTCCGCGCGGCGGCTCCCCCGCGGTGCGCGCGCTCTCATTGGCTCCGTCTCTGGGGCGTCTTGCGGCCATTGGTTCTCTCCGAGGCCGTTTCTGATTGGTTCAAATTAGTCCCTACTCCCTGGTGGTACTCTTGACAATCTGGACTTCCCCCCGGAGGAACGGGAACCAGAGCAGGGTGGGGTCTGGAACTCTGGCGAAGGTGGGCCGCCCGCCCACTGCCCCTCCGGCTGGCTGCCGGTGGGGCCGCTGTCTGTGGTGCTGAAGCCCCCCTTTGTACCCCAGCGAATCGGTATTCCTGCGCCTCGCTGCCACTCCGACGTAAACACACACGTGTATCCCAGTACCAAAGGAGGGGAGCATTCCTCCGTGAGACGACAAATAAAGAGCCCAGAAAGCCGGGACGTGTACTGGAATCCACGTACGTGTTTTAGGGGGTTCAAGAAGTATCCATGGCTTCCTCCTCCTGCAGGATTCCAATGGACAGTGTCTAGAGCCCTGCGCCCAAGCCTCTTTACCTTTTTCAGGGCAGTGTGGAATTCCCCTACACTGAAGGGCACTAGTGCCTACCTTTGAACCCTAGAGGCATCTGACCCACTCAACATCCAGTCTCTTACCTTCCAGCAGCTAGATTAGAGACACTCAATCACTTTTTTTTTTTCCAGTCCTGGGGCTTGAACTCAGGGCCTGGGCGCTGCCCCTGAGCTTCTCTTACTCAAGGCTAGCTCTCTAGCTCTTTGAACCACAGCGCCACTTCCACCTTTTTCTGCTTATGTGGTGCTGAGGAATGGAACCCTGGGCTTTGTGCATGCGAGGCAAGCGCTCTACCTCTGAGCCACCTTCCCAGCCCCTCACTTCCATTTTTTCCCCATGTGGGTCCAGGTGCTTAAATTCTGTTCCTGGGTTTTGTCCCTGAGCTCATTTTGCTCAAGGCCAACGCTCTACCACTTGAGCCACAGCGCCACTTCCATATTTTCGGTGGTTAACTGGGGATGCGAGTCTCCCGGACTTTTCTTGCCCCCGGCTGGCTTCAATCAAACAAGAACCGCAGATCTCAGCTTCCGGAGTCGTCAGCGTTGAGAGGACGGGTGTCCCTCGCTCCAATTCCCTCTGCTCCACACTAACAATGATGCTCACCTCCGCATGTGGCCATCCTGCTTCCTCAGCCCTCTCCGCAGACAGCACCTCTGGAGGGTCCTAAGTTGGGGATACTAGTACTTCCTTCCTGTCTTCACCGTCCGGCCGGGGCCCCGTTTGTCCCTTAGATCTAGGTGCTGCACCACGAAATCTCTCCCTACTGCTCAAAAGCCGGGCGCTGGTGGCTCACGCCTGTAATCCTAGCTACTCAGGAGGCTGAGATCTGAAGATCGCAGTTCAAAGCCAGCCCGGGCAGGAAAGACCGTGAGACTCCTATCTCCAATAAACCACCAGAAAACTGGAAGTGGTGCTGTGGCTCAAGTGGTAGAG
>NW_012268710.1:22651-23025 GCF_000151885.1 Dipodomys ordii
GGTGCACCCGAGGCGGGTTGCTTCCCTTCCCGGGACCTCGCTGGATAGGGGAGCCTTCACCCCGGTCCGGGAACCCCAGAGCGCGGTGCCCTCGAGACCCTCCGCCTCCCCACCCCCTCCGCCGACCTCCCCCCCCACACTGGGAAACAAGGATCACTGATGCTTCACGGGGAGGGTGTGGTCAGAGGTCACCCGAGGGCCTGGGCCTGGGCCTGGGCGGTGGGGAGGAGGTACCAAGCAGAGATAGCATGGGACCGGCGGGGCGGGAGGCCGGGGTGGAGTGGAGGAGGCCGTCGGCAGCACCATGTGGCGGAGCTCCTCAATGCTCCATTGTCGTTGGCATCCAGGCATCTGTCACCGTGACCGGGCGGGGG
>NW_012268711.1:0-267 GCF_000151885.1 Dipodomys ordii
CAGAAAAAGCTGGAAGTGGCGCTGTGGTTCAAGTGGTAGAGCGCTAGCCTTGAGCTGAAGAGCTGAGGGACAGCGCCCAGGCCCAGAGTTCAGGCACCATGACTGGCAAAAAAGAAGATCTGGGATGGCTGAGGAAAATCCCAGTTTGCACTGTAACTTCATGAGAAAAAGAAAGAGGAGGAGGAGGAGGAGGAAGAGGAAGAGGAGGGGGGAGGAGGGAGGCAAGGGGGAAGGGGAGAAAGAGGGGAAGAAGAGGAGGAATAGAAG
>NW_012268711.1:5210-6478 GCF_000151885.1 Dipodomys ordii
GCTCACGCCTGTCATCCTAGCTACTCAGGAGGCTGAGATCTGAGGATCACAGTTCAAAGCCAGCCTGGGCAGGAAAGTCTGTGAGAGTCTTATCTCCAATAAACCACCAGAAAACCGAAAGTGGCGCTGTGGTTCAAGTGGTAGAACGCTTGCTTTGAGCACAAAGAGACTCAGGGACAGTACCAGGCTCTGATTTCAAGAGCTGGAAAAAATCAGAAACAAACTACACAATGCTGATAAAAGCCTTAATCTATCAGTCACTTTTATTGATTGATGGATTGTCGGTCATGGGGCTTGAACTCTCGGCCTGGGCACTGTCCTTCAGCTCTTCAGCCCAAGGCTATGGCTGATCCAACACCCCAGTCAAAAGGTTTAGAGTAGCTAAGTGCATTATTGCTTTTTATTCACTTAGAACGGGTGCCTAATCACACGACCCCCAAACACATAAAACAAACGGTCACACTTACACCACAAGGTAGAAATGAGTAAAGAATAAAAAAAAAAAAGAACAGACGTGTTTTGAATATTGAGATCTTGGCTAGAAGAGATCTTAACCCACGGATGAAGAACTTTCTATCAGAATCCATCACCAAAGAACACACAATCCAGAATAGATTCCACACTGGCTCACAACACAACACTGAGCAAATTTAGGGGAGATTAAAATTATAGCAAGTATCTTTTTTAAACAAATCTTCCTTCTGATCATGGTGGAATAAGAAACTGAATGAATGAAGGGGAGAAAATGAACAAAATCAATACACACAAAGAAAATTCATCAATGCACAGTAACGAAATCAGACAACAGGGTGGAGGGGAAAAAATCCAAAGGTAATTTGAAAGACACCCAAGGAGAATCAAAGACAAAAATATGACATTTCCACACCCATAGATCACAGCCAAAGTAGTACTAAGATAAGCACCCTGGCCAGGGTCAGAAATAGGAAGGAAAGGAAGAGAGCAAGGGAGGGGTTTGTAACTAGAAGCCGGGTGCCAGTAGCTCACGTCTGTAAGCATAGTTACTCCGGAGGCTGAGATCTGAGGATCACAGTTCAAAGCCAGCAGTGGCAGAAGTCTGTGAGACTCTTTTTTTTCTCCCAATGAAGCATCAAAAAGCCAGAAAGAGGAGCTGTGGCTCAAATGGTAGAGCACCAGCCTTGAGCAGAGAAAGCAAAGTGAGAGGCCCTGAGTTCAAGCCTTAGTACAGACACCAAAGAAGGAAGGAAGGAAGGAAGGAAGGAAGGAAGGAAGGAAGGAAGGAAGGAAGG
>NW_012268711.1:12353-13386 GCF_000151885.1 Dipodomys ordii
GGGGGGGTTATGTCAGTTTTAGGGCTTGAACTCAGGGCCTGGGTGCTGTCCCGAGCTTTTCCATTCAAGGCTGGGCTCTACCACATGAGCCACACCCCGACTTCTGGCTTTTTGGTGGTTTGTTGGAGATCAGAGTCTTAAAGACTTTCCTGCCTGGGCTGGCTTCAAACCTCCATTGTCAGATCTCAGCCTCCTGTGGAGCTGGGGTCACAGGTGCCTGGTTCCCCCATAAATCCATCCAATCTCTGTTGGATGATGACATAATCTAGGACCTACACCCCCTTTGAATGGGAGAGGAAACCAAAGCCCAGAGTGGTAGAGAATCTCCTCCAGGCAGCACAGCGCACATGGGCAGAAGAACTGGGCTTTGAGCTCAGCCTGTTCTCCAAGACCCTGTTTTCCTCCAGATTCAGTCTGACTGACTCCACAGCTGGGCAGGGGGAGCTGGAGGCGTGGCTGCGTCATACAGCGCCAGCCAATGAGCGAAAGCGCCAGGGACTGAGCTAAAGTGCAGACCTATAGGAAGGAAGGAAGGAAGGAGGGAGGAAGGAAGGAAGGAGGGAGGGAAGGAAGGAAGAGAAAAAGAAAGAAAGGAGGGAGAGAAGTAAAGGGAGGAAGGAGAGAAGGACAAAGGAAGGAAGATAAAAAAGGATGGAGGGAGGGAAGGAAGGAAGGAAGGAAGGAAAGAAAGAAAGAAAGAAGGGAGGGAGGGAGGGAAGGAAGTAAAGGAGGGAAGGAGAAAGGAAGGGAGGAAAGAAGGGAGGGAGGGAACTATGGAAGAAAGGCGTGAAGGAAGAAAGAAAGAAAGGGAAGGAAAGGAAAAAGAAAGAAGGGAAGGAGAGAAGTAAAGGAAGTAAAGGGAGGAAGGAGGGAAGGAGAAGAAGAAAGATAAAAAGGATGGAGGGAGGGGAGGAAGGAGAGAGGAAAGGAGAGAGGAAGGGAGGGAAAGAGGGAAGGAGGGAGTGAAGGAAGGAAGGAGTGAAGGAAGGAAGAAAGAAGGGAGGGAAGGAAAGAAGGAAGGAAGGAAGGAAGG
>NW_012268712.1:0-1390 GCF_000151885.1 Dipodomys ordii
ACTGGGTGTGTGCACGCGCGTGTGAACCTCCTCACCCCGCTCGCTGGCCACTGGCTCTCTCCCACCCAGAGCACATGTGTGTGTGCACGTGCGTGTGAACCTCCTCACCCTGCTCGCTGGCCGCTGGCTCTCTCCCACCCAGAGCACTGGGTGTGTGCATGCGCGTGTGTGAACCTCCTCACCCTGCTCGCTGGCCGCTGGCTCTCTCCCACCCAGAGCACTGGGTGTGTGCACGCGCGTGTGTGAACCTCCTCACCCCGCTCGCTGGCCACTGGCTCTCTCCCACCCAGAGCACTGGGTGTGTGCACACGCGTGTGAACCTCCTCACCCCGCTCGCTGGCCACTGGCTCTCTCCCACCCAGAGCACTGGGTGTGTGCGTGCGCGTGTGAACCTCCTCACCCTGCTCGCTGGCCGCTGGCTCTCTCCCACCCAGAGCACATGTGTGTGTGCATGCGCGTGTGAACCTCCTCACCCTGCTCGCTGGCCGCTGGCTCTCTCCCACCCAGAGCACATGTGTGTGTGCGTGCACGCGCATGTGAACCTCCTCACCCTGCTCGCTGGCTGCTGGCTCTCTCCCACCCAGAGCACTGGGTGTGTGCACGCACGTGTGTGAACCTCCTCTCCCTGCTGGCTGCTGGTTCTCTCCCACCCAGAGCACTGGGTTTGTGCACGCACGTGTGAACCTCCTCACCCCGCTCGCTCTCTCCCACCCAGAGCACTGGGTGTGTGCACGCACGTGTGAACCTCCTCACCCCGCTCGCTCTCTCCCACCCAGAGCACTGGGTGTGTGCACACGTGTGTGTGAACCTCACCCCGCTCGCTGGCTCTCTCCCACCCAGAACACTGGGTGTGTGCACGCACGTGTGAACCTCCTCACCCTGCTCGCTGGCCGCTGGCTCTCTCCCACCCAGAGCACTGGGTGTGTGCACACGTGTGTGTGAACCTCACCCCGCTCGCTGGCTCTCTCCCACCCAGAACACTGGGTGTGTGCACGCACGTGTGAACCTCCTCACCCTGCTCGCTGGCCGCTGGCTCTCTCCCACCCAGAGCACTGGGTTTGTGCACGCGTGTGTGAACCTCCTCACCCCGCTCGCTCTCTCCCACCCAGAGCACTGGGTGTGTGCACGCACGTGTGAACCTCCTCACCCTGCTCGCTGGCCGCTGGCTCTCCCCCACCCAGAGCACTGGGTGTGTGCACGCGTGTGTGTGAACCTCACTCCGCTCGCTGGCCGCTGGCTCTCTCCCACCCAGAACACTGGGTGTGTGCACACGCATGTGTGAACCTCCTCACCCCGCTCGCTGGCCGCTGGCTCTCCCCCACCCAGAGCACTGGGTAGGGCAGCAGTTCCCTTGGCCTCTCTGGGCAGCAGCGGGGCTTTGTGCAGCGGT
>NW_012268712.1:9023-9394 GCF_000151885.1 Dipodomys ordii
TGCGTGTGAACCTCCTCACCCTGCTCGCTGGCCGCTGGCTCTCTCCCACCCAGAGCACTGGGTGTGTGCATGCGCGTGTGTGAACCTCCTCACCCCGCTCGCTGGCCGCTGGCTCTCTCCCACCCAGAGCACTGGGTGTGTGCACGCGCGTGTGAACCTCCTCACCCTGCTCGCTGGCCGCTGGCTCTCTCCCACCCAGAGCACATGTGTGTGTGCGTGCGCGTGTGAACCTCCTCACCCTGCTCGCTGGCCGCTGGCTCTCTCCCACCCAGAGCACATGTGTGTGTGCGTGCACGCGCGTGTGAACCTCCTCACCCTGCTCGCTGGCCGCTGGCTCTCTCCCACCCAGAGCACTGGGTGTGTGCACGCAC
>NW_012268713.1:0-2429 GCF_000151885.1 Dipodomys ordii
CTTTTTCTGCTTATGTGGTGCTGAGGAATCGAACCCAGGGCCTCATGCATGCAAGGCAAGCGCTCTACCACTGAGCCACCTTCCCAGCCCCAATTGCCCTATATTCTTCTTGTTATTTTGTGCCATTATTGGGGCATGAACTCAAGGCCTAGATACTGTCTCGCTTAGCTTTTTACACTCAAGACTGGTGCTCTCCACTTCTGGCTTTTTAGTGGTTAATTGAAGATCAGACTCTTACAGACTTTCTTGCTTGAGCTGGCTTTGAACCCAGATCCTCGTTTCCTAACCTCCTGAGTAGCTAGATTACAGGTGTGAGCCACTGGCACCCAGCTCCTTTATACTCCTAACAGTTAGCATTTGCTACAAACAGGGAGTAAGAAAGGTAAACATGATAATAATCAAAATTATTAAAGAGGTTAATGACTAGGATGCTTCTCCTATACCTCTATCCACTCATCTAGGTAAGTGCTCAGAAGCTTGGTGCTTCTGAACCCAAGCTGATATGCTCAGCTTAAGAGTCAATAGATTCTCCATTTTATTGTATTTCATGCAGTACTGATAAGCTGGAACAGCTCCTTAAATACAACATAGCAAATAATGTTCACCCACAGACAGAACAAAGCCTAAGCAGGCATTATCCCCTGGGTCTGATCACCCATCTCCAACCATTTGCCAATTTGCTGAAGGTTTCCAGCTCACAGA
Source organism: Dipodomys ordii (assembly GCF_000151885.1). Classification (NCBI taxonomy): domain Eukaryota; kingdom Metazoa; phylum Chordata; class Mammalia; order Rodentia; family Heteromyidae; genus Dipodomys; species Dipodomys ordii. Next base: position 703 of record NW_012268713.1, read on the forward strand.
TGCTCCCTCTAACCTGTCTATAAGACACAACAGAATGCAGACCAGTCTGCACAAATTACCTGGGATTTTACGGCTTAGTTAACATATTTAGTCCCTCCTTTCTAGGTCAAGAGAAAGATTTCCTGGAGCGCAACCAAAAACTTTTTAAAACTTACAGTGATCCTTTTTAAAAAAAAATAAAAATAAACTACATATTTCTTCGGGGCCACATCCACACTTTAAAAGCTCTTCCATGAAGCAAATGTTAATAAAATGTGTAGGCCTCCAAATGTCACTTCAGCCAAATTCCCACATGACAGACTAACTGACAAAGCTGAGGTCCTAGCCACAGACAGGCACAGGCCTAAAGCTAGTCCAGAGATTAATTGGGGTGGGACGGGGAAAGTGCTCCAGTGGTAGAGGCCTTGCCTAGTAGGTACAAGGCCCTGGGTTTGATCCCTAGCACTGCAAAAATTCAATTTTAAAAAGCATTGTTTTATTTTTTAAAAAAAGCTTTCAAAAAATATATTATTGGAAAATGAATCCCACTCTTTAGTGCTTTACCCAAAGTGATGACAATAAAATCTAAATAGCAGGTGAGTTACAAAATGCCAGGTTATAGATAAGCCTGCAAATGTCTATTTCCATGAAGGGCTGGTGCTCAGAGACATTGCCAAGGGCTCCTAGACAGTCTCCCTCTCCTCTGGCACTCATGAGGCTCATAAATGCAATCCTGACCATGGTCCCTGGGCACTCCTGCACTGTTCTGAATGCTCTCAGATAGTGGTCAGCCCACTCTTTTGGACACCAGCCTCATGGGCTCCTTTATCCCCACAGGATTTCCTCTTCTGTGCTTCACATGCTTGTGCATTTCCTGCACATTCTGTGTGTGGCCCTAATAGCCACCCTGAGAAGCATCTGAGTTTACATTTTCCAAAGGGAAAACCTTCCAAACATCTTCCAAAAGAGAGACCTTTCCCAGACAGTGAGGGTCAGGGAGGATGTAGACCTCTGATGGACCGCCCCTCTGGCCCTGCCACCTGCTCTGGGACTCAGAGCCAAGTTGCTACAGAGGCCTCTGGCTGCAATGTCTGTATGCATAAAAGAAGAAAGATAGAGAAAAGATAAAGACAAGAAGTAGCAAGAGCAAGGCTTTTCAAAAGCCATGGACACAGTGGTCCCTTCTTATCCATAAGGGATACCTTCCAAGGCCCCTGAAATGCCCGAACCAGCAGATAGTACTGAACTCCATGTAGACTATGTCTTCCTGTACACAAATACATAGGATCAGATTTCATTTATATTAGGTATAGTATGAGATAAATAGTAACCAGTAATAAAATAGAACAGATAAATAGTAAATAGATAAACAGATAGATAAATAGTAACCAGTAATAGAACAATTAGAACAAGACTGTGTAAAAACAGTTACTTAACACTTACAAATTATTTACCCTTGTAATTTTTTATTTAATATTTTTAGACTGTGGTTGACTAGAACAACTGAAACCCCCACACACACACACATAAAACCTGCAGGCAGGGAGAACAGCATTAGTAGGAATTACCAAAACATATTCATATTCTCATTTCTCTGTCTCTGTCTCTGTCTCTGTCTCTGTGTCTGTCATCTCTCTCTGTTTCACACACACACACACACACACACACACACACACACACACACACACAGAGTCTTCCACCCTCCCTCTCCCAATTTTTTTGTTTGAACTCAGGTATTTGAACTTCTT
>NW_012268713.1:12959-15474 GCF_000151885.1 Dipodomys ordii
GAAAAAAGCTGGAAGTGGTGCTGTGGCTCAAGTGGTAGAGCGCTAGCCTTGAGCTGAAGAGCTGAGGGACAGTGCCCAGGCCCAGAGTTCAGGCCCACGACCGGACCCAAAAAATAAAATAAAATAAAATATGTCCTTTTCTGAGACAATGAACATTCTTTTTTAAAAAAAAATTTTACTTGTTATTATAAAGGTGATGTACAGAGGGGTTACAGTTACATAATTCAGGTAAAGAGTATATTTCTTTTGGGGCAGTGTCATCCCTTCACTCACTCTGTTTTTCCCTCCAATCCTCACCTACAAGTTGTATAGTTCATTTTCAACATAGTATCTAGTGAGTACCACTGCTGAATCAGCATTCTGAACACTGAATCTGTGATACTTGCAGGAATTAGCCACAGACCTCATGTGTCCATCAGCTCAAATGTCATCTCTCCCTTCTATACATCCGTCACCATTATGAAAGTGACACTGCTCTAAGCAGATCCCCAGTATCCTACAGGACCAAAATCCATATTATATGGTGTGATTTCAGGAGTCATAGGAAATGTTCCTATTTCACATGTTCTCCTCTTTACACTGATTTCCTCCTCACAGCCTGCTCGGGTATATAGATAGTGGGTCCTCTGAAGGTGCCTGTGTACAAAGGTTTGGTCCTCAAGGTGCCACTGTGAGTGGGTAAGGGAGATATGGGGTCACTGGAAATACCTTAGAAGTGATTTGGCCTCTGGGTCTTGCTCTTTGATCCCTGAATCATAGCATGAATGGTTTCCTCCACCAAATACTCCTGCCAAGCCATGCCATTCTTGCCACACATCCAAAAACCATGGGTCCACTTGATGTAGACTGGAAACTCCAGAACCATTTTTTTCTTTCTAAAGTTAACTTTCTCAGGTATTTCAGTATAGTAATGGGAAGCTAACTAATATACATCCCAATGACAAGACACTCTAGATTCCCAGCCTTTACCAGATTTCAATAGGGAGAATCCAAGGGCAGGAAAGGATAACAAAAAGAAAAAGAAAGAACAGAAAAACAAAGGGACCCAGGAGGCAGACATAAACTGAGACAAGAAAAACATAAGAAAAACAACCTCTGCCAGTGGGAACTAACACCTGCAGGGAAGCCAACTTGAAATAGCTGTTTGCTGGAGCACAAGCCCCTTTTCCCTCTCCCCCAGCTCTGCATGACTGTATGAATATGGAACCAGGATCTCCAGTGCCAAGGCTGCTTTCCTAAGGATGCTCTCCTCTAGGATATATAGAATATTTCACCTGTTGCTTCAAAGAAGTCACCCTTCCTTCCAGACTTTCTTTTATACCATGCAGTTATATGTGAACACAGTCTTCTGAGTATCACATGTGGAAAAGGTTAAAGTCCCTTTGGCCAGGACCTCTCTACTCACTGCCATTTGGTACCAGGCTGTTTGGACAAGGTGGACAAGGTGGCTCTGTGTGTGTGTGTGTGTGTGTGTGTGTGTGTGTGTGTGTGTGTGCGTGCGTGCGCACTGCGACTTGAACCAGGGCCTAGGCAATATCCCTTCGCTGCTGTGATTAAGTTACAGCTCATTAAATAGGAGAAGAAGAAAACTGGACTACAGGGAAGAGTCCACTCTAACCACAAAGGCCCTTAAAAGGAGGATGCAGGAGCTTAAGAAAACATGATGTGATGATTAAGCTGACTTCAAGAAAGACACTATCCGGATGACACTGAAGCAGAAGTCACTCTAGAAAATGGGGGAGGCAAGAAAATGGATTAATTTCTAGAACCTCCAGAAGAATGTGTTCTGAACCCATTCTAGACCTTTGGCCCCAAGAACTGTACAAGGAAGTACTTACATAGTTTTAAGTAATTAGGTTTTGGTATACTTTACAGTAGCCACAGGAAACTAATACACCTAGTAAAAGTAACTATTTTCCTAATTGTACTCTATATTGACATATTCCTTTCTTTTTTTTTATTGTGAAAATACTGTACAGAGAGGTTACAATTACACGGGCAAGATAATGAGTACACTTCTTATCAAGCATTGTAGCCTCCTCCTTTGTTTCCCCTTCCCATCCCTCTACCCAACCCTCCTCCCCCCCCCAAAGTTGTAAAGTTCATGTTCGACATAACGACTTGTACATTTCATGGTTGCAATGGGTCCACCTGTATCCCTATTTAAACGATTTGTTTTTTCCCTTCCCCTCCACAAATTATACCAACATCAAATACAGTGAAAGCAGGGGTTATACCATGGGGGAGGGACACACAAAGCAACAAATAAATAATCTTATAAATGTGTTAGAAACAATCGTATGAAAGAAAAAAAACATTTGAATACATATCTTAGGGTTCACTTCCCTAACATCAACTTATCTGACCTTTTCTGCTTGTCTCAGACATACACTAGTTATTGCAAATAAAGGAAACCATGGGACCTATGTTTCATTGGGCCTGGCTTACTTCACTTAATATAATTTTTTTCCAAGTCTTTCCATTTCCTAACAAATGGGGCAATGTCATTCTTTCT
>NW_012268713.1:21734-22880 GCF_000151885.1 Dipodomys ordii
CAAAAGAAGACATCTGGGGCTGGGAAGGTGGCTCAGTAGTAGAGTGCATGCAAGAGGCCCTGGGTTCCATTCCTCAGCACCACATAAGCAGAAAAAAAAGCCAAAAGTGGTGCTGTGGCTCAAGTGGTAGAGCGCTAGCCTTGAGCTGAAGAGCTGAGGGACAGCGCCCAGGCCCAGAGTTCAGGCCCACGACTGGAACCCCCCCTCCAAAAAGAAAAAAAGAAAAGAAGACATCTCTCCCACCTCCTCCCCCAAAGAACCATCCAGTCTCAAGTTTAGAAATTGCTCTTACATCAGAGTATATGTCTTCCATTCATAGAAGCAGAGTGCCGATTTAAAAGGTAAGACCACAATTGCATCTTTTCATTGAAGGAGTCATTTTGTGTGCTTACTATAAAGAGCTCTTAGCTCTCAGGGCCTCAACAGGCCACAGGAATCCTAAGTACGAACAAACCAGTGCATTTGGCCTCCAAGGATGCTTTGAGTGTCTCAAGCTTCCAGATGAGAAAACTGGAGCACAAAAGGGCTCAGTCCCATAATCTACCAGAGGCAGGTCCAGGAGTCCAAGCCGGCATCTGGCTCTACACATCTGTCTAATTAACACACAGTGCCAGGCACTATACAGGATTCATTTCAGGTAGGCAGGACAGTTGTCCCTACTAGATAGTGATCTCTGAGAAAGGCCCTAGGGTCAGAGAGTTTTGAATCAAGGTAGGCGTGGACTAAAATCCAGGACTCTGAAACTCCTGGAGAGAACACACAATAAAGGCCCTCAGTTGTATGTAACTTATTCCTTCCCAGAAGGAACATTTGGAAGTTTCTCCTATACAGAACTCAGAGGAAGTTGAGAGTATTTTCTGGAATCTTCTCCTCTAGATTGAAGATCCTGAGAATAGTGCCTCCCTTTGATAACAAAATGGTGTCAGAGCCACACAGAAATATGAATTTCCACTTATAAAACCAACACCAAGAAAATCACACCAAGAGACTATTATCTCTAATTAACCACCAAAAAGCTGGAAGTAGAGGTGTAGCTCAAGTGATAGAGCACCAGCCTTGAGCAAAACAGCCAAGGGACAGTGTCCAAGCCCTGAGTTCGAGCCCTAGTATATGCACCAAAAAATAAAGTAAGGAGAGGGGAGGGGA
>NW_012268714.1:0-2523 GCF_000151885.1 Dipodomys ordii
GCTAGCCTTGAGCTGAAGAGCTGAGGGACAGTGCCCAGGCCCAGAGTTCAGGCCCCACGACCGGACCCAAAAAAATTTAAAAAAGAAAAAAGGTCCAGATTTTTCCACATTAAAAAAGTTCGAAGAAGAGGCTCACACTAGTAATCCTAGATACTCAGGAGGCTGAGATCTGAGGATCACAGTTCAAAGCCAGGGCAGGAAAGTCCATGAGACTCTTATCTGCTCAATCCTGGACTGGGTAATAGGAGTGGGGATGGGAGAAGGTGCAGGAAATACACTATATGGAATAAACTGGCAAAACTTAAATAAGGTTTACAGATTTCCCTGATCTTGATCATGGTACTATATATACTCTTCCACTTAGGGATAAAGGACAATTATATTTGCAGCTTACTCAAATGGCCCAGTAGGGAGCAAAAAGTATGTAGACTGGTGCAGCAAATATGGCAAGAATTCTGAATTTGAGTACAGAATACTCAAGAGTTCTTTTTACTATTTTAATGTTTTCATATATTTTATTTTTCAATTTTAAAAACTATATCAAGAAATTTATCTTTAATTGCAATACTGGTGTTTGAACTCAGGGCTGTGCACTTTTATAAGCTTATCATATTCTTATCATATCAAATGCTTATCAATACCTAGTACATACACTAAGTCTGATACAAATAAGTATAAAATGTGCTCTCCCATCTAGCAGGGATGACAAAGTAAATATATAGTATTTTTATGAAAAATGTCACTAAAGCAGTAAAATAGTAACTGTCAAATGAATGAAACAGGTAATGATTGCTGGGAATTTAGAGGGCAAAAACGATCATGAAAGACAAGATTGAGCCTCCTTGAAGAAAAGATTGAGGCTTCAAGTCTAAGCAGAAACTAGCTAGGCCAAAGGGAAAGAAAATTCCAAAGTAGGATATTTGTAGATGAATGAATGAATATACAGTCTGTCAACAGAAGTAAGTGAAACTCACAGGTAGAAAGGAAGGCTGAGGCCTAATATAGAGGACTATGAATCCTAGCCTCCAAAGTTGGATTTCATACTAGAGGCAATAGCCAAATGATAAATGATACTGACATAGTGTAAGAACTAACTTCTCCATTTCTATAAACAATCTGACAAATGTACTCACCTTTCTTACTGTGCTCTATGAGTGCATGACTGATTCAGGCCACATTGCCTATCATTTAAAATCACTGAGCAGGTTAGGCAAGCCAGGAAGCTGACTTAGTGCCAAACATATATATTTGGTATAAACAACCATCAATACTTGGAATTTCAATTGGTAAAATTGACATTAGTTGACTGTTTTTAGTGCAAATTAACTGTTGATTGTATATTTACATACATGCATACACATAATGATCAGTTACCTCCTCTATTAATCTCCCTTGAAATTAAGTTTATTTTTGTTTCCTTACCAAATATAAAAATATCAACTTTACTGGAAAACTTCACTATGTATAAGTAGCCAGTCTTTTATTTTATTAATGTCGATGTGTCAACACAAAAGTTTTCATTAAGTATTTTAATTCAGAATCATATATCAGCGATCATATGGAAGTGTTTTTTTGGTTACTCATAAACCAAACTTATGCTAAATTCATTCTGCAAGGTCAAGTTTATCAACATTAAATTGTAATTGAAGAAATAAAAACAAAATCTACATAAATCATCATTTTGAGAATCTTTCATTTTAGTTCCAGCATTATTTTCCCTTAATAGAAGAATCAAATTATCTCAGCACCTAATATATATAGATATATATAGAGAGAGAGACAGAGACAGAGACAGAGAGAGTGAGAGAGAGTTTTTTGTTGTTCTTTTTTTTAAAGGCCAGGCTGGGAATGTGGATTAGTGGTAGAGTGCTTGTTTAGCATGCATGAAGCCCGAGTTCAATTCCTCAGTATCACATAAACAGAAAAGGCCGGAAGTGGTGCTGTGGCTCAAGTGGTAGAGTGCTAACCTTGAGCAAAAGAAGTTCAGGGACAGTGCTCAGGCCCTGAGTTCAAACTGGGGACTGAAAAAAAGAAAAGAAAGAAAAGAAAGGCCTTGATTCAAAGTCACCACTGGGTGCGACGTGTCTGCTATCCCACTACTGATATTCAGCTGAAGCTGAAGATCCCAGGTTTGAAGCTAGCTATGGCTATTTAAGTCTCAAAAGAATTTTTGGGGGGGGCTGGGAAGGTGGCACAGTGGTAGAGCGCTTGCCTTGCATGCCTGAGGCCCTGGGTTCAATTCCCCAGCACCTCATAAGCAAAAAGAAAAAAGCCGGAAGTGGCGCTATGGCTCAAGTGGTAGAGCACTAGCCTTGAGCTGAAGAGCTGAGGGACAGCGCCCAGGCCAGAGTTCAGGCCCCACGACCAGACGCCCCCCCCAAAAAAAATTTTTTTTTGATCATTATAGAACAAATTGATTATTGCAAATCACTAGCAGATGAATGTTTATGATCTTTAAAATCACGTTATAGAGCCGGGCGCTGGTGGCTCACGCCTGTAATCCTAGCTACTCAGGAGGCTGAG
>NW_012268714.1:12798-16296 GCF_000151885.1 Dipodomys ordii
TTTTGTCGGTCATGGGGCTTGAACTCTGGGCCTGGGCGCTGTCCCTCAGCTCTTCAGCTCAAGGCAAGCGCTCTACCACTTGAGCTACAGTGCCACTTCCTCAAAAGCAAAGTTTCTATAACCAATAAGCTAGTCTAACCATCTTACTTGAAAAGAACTAGGGTTGTGGGTATAATCAGTGGTAAAGTGCATGTCTGCTATGTACAAGGTCCTGGATTTTTTTTTTTCCTTTTCTGGTCCTAGGGCTTGAACTTAGGGCCTGGGTACTGTTCCTGAAGGTCTTTGTGTGCAAAGCTAGCGCTCTACCAATTGAGCCATAGCACCATTTCCAGCCTTTTCTGAGTAGTTTACTGGAGGTAAGTCTCAAGGACTTTCTTGCCTGGGCTGGCTTTGAACATGATCCTCAGGTCTTAGCCTCATAAGCCAGGCGTTGGTGGCTCACACCTGTAATCTTAGCTACTAATGAGGCTCAGATCTTAGGATCATGGTTCAAAGCCAGCCCAGGCAGGAAAGTACATGAGACTCTTATCTCTAATAAACCACCAGAAAACCTGAAGTGGTGCTATGGCTCAAGTGGTAGAGTGCCAACCTTGAGATGAAGAAATCAGGGACAGTGCCCAGGCCCAGAATTCAAGCCCCATGACCAACCAAAAAAAAAAAAAAGGGGGGGACATCATAGACCAAACAATGAGAACTAAAGAGAAAGTCTATGATCTTAGGTTAAGTAAAATTTCCTTAAAGAGGACATGTTAAAGAGAACATGTTATATAATACGAAATAAAAAAATAGATAAATTGGATTTTTGAAAACAAAAAACTTTGCTTTTTCAAGACAAAGTTTCACTATGTAGCCAGGCTAGCCTGAACCTACAATCCTTCTGGCTCAGCACTCTGAGTGCTATAATTACAGGCATGCATTACCACACCTGGTAAGCTTTTACTCTGATAAAAAATATTTAATGGAAAGGCAAGAAAATATGTATTTCTAATAAAAGATTTCTATTCAAACCATACTGAAGAATTTTCAAATTTTCATTTTTAAAGTACAGTTAAAAAAGAAAAAGAAAACACTATGTAGTATAATAAAAGCTTAATAGTTATAGAGGATGGGGGAAATGTGTACTCTTAATTTTCATAGCAGCTTTATTAACAATAGCTAAAACCTGGCAAAAATGAAATTATCAGCTGGTCAACAGACAAACTAACTGTGGTATATTCATTCAACAAAATACTACTCAGCAATATGAAAAAGAAAAGCTACTAGAATGTGTAATTATGTATGTATCTCCAAACAATGATGCTAAGTAAAAAACAAAACAACCCATAGAAAAAAAACAGTGAGGGGAGGAGGGTAGGAGTGTGGCTTAGTAGTACAATGTTTGTCCTGCATGCAGAAGCCCTGGGTTCAATTACTCAGTACCACATAAACAGAAAAAGCAAAAAATGGTACTGTGATTCAAGTGATAGAGCACTTGCCTTGAGCTAAAAAGCTCAGGGACAGTGCCCAGACCCTGAGTTCAAGCCCCAGGACTGGCCAAAAAAAAAAACAGTAACAGGAAGCAGATAGGTGGTTGCCAGGACTGGGGGCTGACTGACTACACAGAGGCAAGAGGAAACTTTTTAGGATAATGAAAATGCTCTGTATCTTGAGTACAGTTAAAAATACATAACTGTATTTTGAAGACACAATGTATTACTAAAATCTGAATATTTTGTTGTAAAGCATAAGTTAATAATAATGATTTCAAAAACTTGAAAGTCACAGGGGCATCGGTGGCTCACACCTATAATCTTAGCTACTCAAGAGGCTGAGATCTGAGGATCGAAGTTCAAAGCCAGCCTAGGCAGGAAAGTCCGTGAAACTCTTATCTCTAATAAACCACCAGAAAAAAGCCAGAAGTGGGGCTGTGGCTCAAGTGGTAGAGCACTAGCCTTGAGCTGGAGAACTGAGGGACAGCACCCAGGCAGAGTTTAAGCCCCGTAACCAACCAAAAAAAAAAAGAGAGAGAGAGAAAGAAAGAAAAAAAAAGATCTTAAACTAGCAAGTAACAATAGTTATGATACATTAAACAGAACAATATGGCAGCCTATACAGGTTAAATGAATATAGACCAATGATGAGAGACTAGACATTAAACATTGTATATAGTGGGTCAGAACAATGAAAACCTACTGAAACAAATCCACAGTTGCTGCAAAATAGTCCCAACTCGCATTTAAAAATATATGCCGGGCGCTGGTGGCTCACGCCTGTAATCCTAGCTACTCAGGAGGCTGAGATCTGAGAATCGCGGTTTAAAGCCAGCCCGGGCAGGAAAGACCATGAGATTCCTATCTCCAATAAACCACTAGAAAACCGGAAGTGGCGCTGTAGCTCAAGTGGTAGAGCGCTCGCCTTGAGCTGAAGAGCTGAGGGACAGCGCCCAGGCCCAGAGTTCAAGCCCCATGACCGACAAAAAAAAAAAAAAATATATATATATATATACACACACATATATATGTACATATATACATACATACATATATATATAGGTGTCTGGAAAGAAGAGGGCCAGAAGATGGAAGAGGTAACGTCATCCTGGTCACACAAACCACTCTTTGCCTTTACGACCACCCCAACCCACAAACAGCTGCAAAAAATAGCCCCACAGAATCACAGAAATTCTTCTTACTAATTGAATCGTGATGGACGTACAATAATTAACCTGACAGTAAGATTTGATTGAAATTCTTCTACAAGAAAAAAAAATTCAAACTAAAAGGAAATATGTGTTCAAACATAAAGTAACATAGCAGAAAGACCTTTAAATATGAATAATTTTATAAATGTACAACTAAAGATAAAAAATAAAATGCTGATTCTTCTTAAACAAAGCAAAAAAAAAAAAGTTAAGCCAGGTGTTAGTAGTTCACGTCTATAATCCTAACTACTCAGGATGCTTGAAATCTGAGGATCATGTGAGTTGAAGCTAGTCAGGGGTAGACAAACCCCAGAGATTCTATCTCCAATTAGCCAGCAAAGAGTTAAATTATTATGGTTGTGGTTCAAGTGGTAGAGAGAATAGGCCCAACTAGAGTGTCTAGGGCCTTAGAGGTCAAGTTCTAGTACGGGCATGACCTCCACCAACAAAAATGAACGGTGGCTCACGCCTGAGGCTGAGATGTAAGGATCACAGTTTGAAGCTAGCTTGGGCAAGAAAGTCCATGAGACTCTTATGTCCAATTAATCACAGAAAAAGCCAGAAGTAGCACTGTGACTCAAGTGGTAGACAGCTCACCTTGAGCAAAAAAGAGCTCAGGGGCAGTGCCTGTAAGGGGTTGGGAAGGTGACTCAATGGTAGAGTGCTTGCCTTGCATGCATGAGAACCTGGGTTCGATTCCTCGGCACCACATAAGCAGAAAAAAAGCCGGAAGTGGCACTGTGGCTCAAGTGGTAGGACGCTAGCCTTGAGCTGAAGAGCTGAGGGCCAGCATCCAGGCCCAGAGTTCAGGCCCCAGG
>NW_012268714.1:23936-25285 GCF_000151885.1 Dipodomys ordii
ACAGCGCCACTTCCGGCTTTTTTCTTTTTGCTTATGTGGTGCTGAGGAATCAAACCCAGGGCCTCAGGCATGCAAGGCAAGTGCTCTACCACTGAGCCTCCTTCCCAGCCCCCAAAATTTTATTAATGCTGTTTTCTCTCTTTCTTCAGCAGGACTGAAGTCTGAATTCAGGGACTTACGCATGCTAGGCAAACACTACCTTTCTTTGGGGGGGGGGAGGTTAATAAATTTTAGCTATTTATTATTATTAGCCACTTAGTTATTTTTCAGATAGAATCTTGTGGGGTTTTTGCCCAGGCCAGCCTCAAACTACAAGCTTTTGCTCTTGGTTTCCCTCATGGCTAGGATGATAGGTATGTAACACCACAACCATCTTTTTGTTGTTGTTGTTTGTTTCTGTTTTTGGAGGGGGAGGAATGTCTTTTCTTTTTTTGGTACTGGGGATTGAATCCAGGAAATTGCAACTGCGAGGCAAACACCTTGCCACTGAGCTATACACCCTAGTCCCACACACCGAGGTTTTTTTAGATGGAGTCTAGAGAAGTGTTTTGCCCTGGCCAGCCTGTAACCACAATCCTCCTAATCTTTATTTCCTAAGTAGCTGAGATTAATGCATAAACCACTGAGCCCTGGCCTTCCATCTACTGGGGGTTTTGTTATTGTTTTTGTTTTGGGGGGGCTTTTTTGTTTTTTGTCAGTCATGAGGCCTGAATTCTGGGCCTGGGGACTGCCACTCAGCTCTTCAAGTAAAGGCTAATGCTCTATCACTTGAGCCATACCTCTACTTCCGGCTTTTTCTGCTTATGTGGTGCTTAAGAATCAAACCCAGCATCTCATGCATTCAAGGCAAGCCCTCTACCACTGAGCCACCTTCCCAGCCCCATCTATTGTTTTTAAACTAAAGAAAAACATAAGCCAGGCACAGTGACTTGAGAGGCAGAGCTTGGGGAATAGCATTTTGAGGCCAGGCCAGACAGAAATAAAAAAGTTAAGATTTCATCTTGATCAAAAACTCAGGGGAAATTACATGGCTAGATACAGTGGTGCGTGCCTGTCTGCCTACACTGCAGGGAAGCACAACAGGGTGCTTCACAGTCCAGGCTGGCCTCCAGTAAAGACTCTCATAAATAACAAATGCAAAAAAGGGCTAGAAGAGTTGCTTAAGTGATGGAGTACTTGCCTAGCAAGCAGGAGGACCTAGATTCAGACCCCAGTACCATCAAAAAATAAAACATTAACCCGTTGAATAAAAAAATAAGCAACCAGGGGCTGGGAAGGTGGCTCAGTGGTAGAGTGCATGCCTTGCATGCCAGAGGCCCTGGGTTCCATTCCTCAGCACCACATAAGCA
>NW_012268715.1:0-442 GCF_000151885.1 Dipodomys ordii
TCTTTCTCATGTTCAGAGCTGGACTTTGAGGGCAGTGTTGGAGCCACTCTGGGTTTCTTTGTCTCTCTGAGGGTTATTTTCCCCATGCCCCAGTTCGCACTTGGCTCTCTCAGCGTAGACCCACAGGTCTGCCACCACAGCTCTCCTAGGTCAGGTCTGCCTGGCCTCTGCTGCCCATCGGCCATGAGTACCCCCATGGCCACGGACGGGGTAGGCCGCCCCCACACTGCACTCCCAGATGCTCTTCATCCCGGGGTGCTGGCCCCATGCAGGTGCCACCAGAGAGGCTGTGCTGTGCTTTCCTGCAGAGGGAGCAGGGGCGGGGGGCCCTGCCTGGGAAGCCCCCCCCCCACCAGCTCAGCTGTGGCGCTGTCACCCTGTGACGCCACGTGTTGAGTTTTTCAGTCTGTTTCTTCTTGCTTTTATGATGGTTGCGTGCGTG
>NW_012268716.1:0-317 GCF_000151885.1 Dipodomys ordii
TAATGGGTTGTTGTTGTAAGTCACGCCCAAAGGAGGAAACTCCATTGGAATGCCTCCTGCGTTCCCTGGATGTCTTGTCCATTGACTGCATCAACTAGGAATGCCTGATTTATTATTGCACTCAAGTTTGGCCACAGTACCAACGGGATAATCGTTCTCAATGGCCCAAAGAGGGGACTTTTGACTATGTCATTCTCAGAGATTTTGATGATTTTTGCCGTTGTAATGGTAAATGGTCTGAGGTCATTCATATTCAGCCATTCTTTGCTCTCTGGGACAACCCTGCCCTATGCCAATCATGCCCGGCCTTTCCACTC
>NW_012268716.1:412-739 GCF_000151885.1 Dipodomys ordii
TCTGCCCCTCTTTCTGCCGAGCATCTGGTGCCTTCCCCATCTTCACTCTCCTCCCCTTCACCCTCTCTCCCTTCCCCCCCTGCAGCTCATACCCGTTCTCACACTGGTGGCACACAATCTCCACCAGACCCCATGTGCCCTTTGAGAGAGGTGGCAGGGGCTGGAGGTGTAATTAGGGTGCATGCGCCATTCTTAATGTTTGATATTGCTCAGATTGAGTAATGGCTGGGATCTTATGCCCAAGACTCTAGTAATTATGTCAAGCAGTTTAAGAACCTGGCTCAGACCTATGACCTTACTTGGCAGGACATATATCTAATACTATCC
>NW_012268716.1:3668-6121 GCF_000151885.1 Dipodomys ordii
AGCCAGTGACCAGCACCCTGGAGTCCCTGGCCCTGGAGTTCTGTGACTTCACTGATGACAGGCTCTCTGCCATCCTGCCTGCTCTGAGCCAGTGCTCCCACCTCAGCTCCTTCAGTTTCTATGGAAACAAAATCTCCATGGCCGCCCTGCAGAACCTCTTGAGGCACATGTCCAGGCTGCGCCACTTGAGACTAGGGATCTATCCTGTCCCTCTGGAGAGCTACCATCTTTCTCAAGATCTGAAGCAAGTGCTCTACAGCCCTAGGAGATTTGCCCAGGTTCAGGCTGATCTGGCACAGGCACTGACACACATGGAGACAACCCACAAGGTCCAGATCTGTGTCAATAAGGATAGTAACTGGAGCAAGAAATATTTTTCTGACTCAGACTGTGAATTCTATATCCTGTGCCCTGATGGCTCCTGGGTGAAAACAAGGAAGGGTTGTGCAGGACTTTCTGCTCTTGCCGTGTAATCAGGAAACTCTCTCCTAGAATCTCTTCTCAGCACCAGAAACAAAAGCCAGGAGAGAAGTACATTCTCCAGGAGACGTAAACTCCAAAGTTCACTGTGGGTGGATGACACAGGGAGCCTGGTCCTGACCTCTCCAATTCAGTGGTAACTCTGGAACCCTAGTAATCTCTGAGCACTTTGGGGATACATGTGCCCTGTGCATACACCATCAGGAATCTGGAGTCAAGTTAGCCTGGAAACATCTGCAACACCATTTGTGTTTCTAATGGTTGTAAGCAAACCTCTAAGTTGTGGGGCAATCTCTATCTAGAATGTACTGTATTACTCAATCAAAAATAAAAAGAATGGAAACCCATGGTATCGTGAGATCTTTTTGTGGCACCAGCAACTGAGTATTGTGTATGGGTAGAAGGCTAGGTACTCAGAAAGTCTGAGATCTGAGGATCCCAGTTCAATGTCAACCTGGGCATGAAAGTCCTTGAGACAATCATTTCCAGAGAACTTCCCAAAGAGCTACAAGTGGAGCTCTGGTCCAATAATAAAGTCTGGCATTGAGCAGAAAAGCTCAAGGCCAGCACCTGGGTGCCAGACCTGACACAAAGGCACAGACCATCAAACTCATGCCCAAGGTCAAGCAGACATAGATCACTTCTGGGGAAAAATTGTAAGGGAAAATGCCACATCAAATATCAAATGATATCACATTCCAGCCAAGAGAAATCTTTCTACATCTCAAACCTATTTGGGGATGAGAATTCTCAGTAGAAAAGCTAAAGTGGTTGAGATTTGATCCAATGTGCCTTTGACATGCAGATCAGAGTTCCTTTTCACTCCTAGAAGAAATATTCACTTTGTGGCATCCAGGTGCATGTGGGCACACACACCACATACATACATACATACACACACACACACACTCCCTGTTACAGTGTCTCATATCTGGAATTTTATTCAGGAGGCTGAGATTTTGAGGATCTCAGAAGCCAGCCAGGCAGGAATGTATGTATGTGAGAGTATTATCTCCAAGAAATAGCTCAGAACACATTCTAGGACTCATAATCCTAGTGCCTCAAGAAGTCTGACATCTGAGACTCTCAGTTGAAAGCAACCTGGACCAAAAATAGGCAAGAGTTTCTAGGATTCCATAATTAGTGCTGTGGCTCAAGTGACAGAGCACTAGCCTTGACAAGAAGCAGGTCAGGTACAGCCCAGGGCCCTGAGTTCAAGTCCCTTTTCAGTTCAAAATTAGAAAGGAAGGATGAAAAAAAAGGAAGGAAGGTGGGCAGGAAGGACAGGAGGGAGGGTCAGAGAGAGGGAGGAAGGAAAGACAGAAGGAGAGAAATGAGGAAAAAAGGAAGCAAGGGGTTGTAACCTGCTCATGGCCCTTAACCTGCTGTGACCCGGATCAATACAACAAAGGAGACCAACCCATGAAACTGAGGTTTGGGATACCAGGAGACCTGTAGCCTTCTGCAAACTTCAGATTCCAAGGTTCTATGAACCAACATTTTTTATTGGTTTTTGTACAGGGAAGTGTGTGCAGAAAGTAAGGTATAACCTTCAACATGTGACAATATTTGGTGTACAAGTGGTAGATGACTTCCTTATCTTGGGAAGTAGAGCTAAGTGGTAAACACCTTAAAGTTCCATAAACCTGAGTCTCCCCTCATTCTCCCACACAGTTTAGGGGGCACTTGGCCCACATCTGGGACAGAAATCTGATTTCCCCTTAAGCCAGGACTGGTTGACTTTTCCAGGAAACCTTCAGTGATAGGAATATGTTCGGAGGAGGCCTTCCAAACTCCCTATCATTTTGCAGTCTCACAGATTGAAATGTTGAACTCACAAGAAAGAAGGAAGGGAGGAAGGCAGGAAGGTAGGAATCAGGCCGTAGGAGGAAAGGAAGAATGGAAGGAAGGAAGGATGGAAGGAAGGAAGGAAGGAAGGAAGGAAGGAAGGAAGGAAGGAAGGAAGGAAGGAA
>NW_012268717.1:0-1280 GCF_000151885.1 Dipodomys ordii
CAACAACAACAGTAACAACAACAAAAATCTTAGGTCAATTTCACTTCTACATATCAAAACAGTATTGGTGTGGAACTGAGAACCTCTTACTTGCTAGGCCAGGGCTGTCCCACTGGAGCCCCGCCCCCAGCCCTCTGGTTTGCTTTTGTGTGTGTGTGTGTGTGTGTGTGTGTGTGTGTCTGTGTCTGTGTCTGTGTCTGTGTCTGTGTTGGTCACGGGGCTTGAACTCTGGGCCTGGGCGCTGTCCCTCAGCTCTTCAGCTCAAGGCTAGCGCTCTACCACTTGAGCCACAGCACCACTTCCGGTTTTCTAGTGGTTTATTGGAGATAGTCTCACGGACTTTCCTGCCCGGGCTGGCTTTGAACGCCGATCCTCAGATCTCAGCCTCCTGAGTAAGCTAGGATTACAGGCGTGAGCCACCGGCGCAAGACTGAATTTTTTTTTTGTAGTGTCAGGTATTCAACTCAGGGCCTTGGGCTTGTCAGCCTCTCCCACACCCCCTAGGTCTTTATGCTTTTAGTTTGTTTTTCAAGATAGGGTCTCCTTTTTCCTGGCCAGCTTTGGACCAGTATCTTCAGTAGCTGTTAACAGCTGTGTGCCACCAACTATATCTGGCAGAATTTTTTAAATTTGCACTTAGCCCGGAGCCAGTGGCTCACCCCTGTAATCCTAGAAACTCAGGAGGCTGAGATCTGAGGCTTGCGGTTCAAAGCCACCTGGGGCAGGAAAGTCCGTGAGACGTATGTACAATTTAACCACCAGAAAACCAGAAGTGGCTGCTGTGGCTCAAGTGGCAGAGTGCTGGACTTGAGCTGAAGAGCTCTGACACGGCGCCCTAGGCCCAGAGTTCAAGCCCCATGACCAACACACACAAAAAAATATTCATTTGAAGAGTTCAGTTTTGGGGCTGCATATAGCTCAGGGATAAACTACTTGCCTAGAAAAGGGTATTTATCCCAGCACCGGGAGATACAATTTTTATTTCTCAAGTGCTCTTAAATACACATATCTAATGGCTGCTCTATGGCAGAGAGCACAAGTGAAATATTCTGTTGTCAAAATGATTTGGGATAAAGCCACCTAAGCGAATTAAAAGTATGTGGAACGGGGAGAGAATGAAAGAAGGCGTGACATTGTCCAAAAAGAAATTACCAGGGCTGGGAAAGTGGCTCAGTGGTAGAGTGCTTGCAAGCATGCATGAGGCCCTGGGTTCGATTCCTCAGCACCACATAAGCAAAAAGAAAAAAGCCAGAAGTGGCGCTGTGGCTCAAGTGGTAGAG
>NW_012268717.1:1330-2147 GCF_000151885.1 Dipodomys ordii
CTCCCGGTCTTCGGCCCAGCGCCGCGTCACGCCGGGGGCCCAGCCGCGCTGCCACAAGGCGCCGCTGTGGCGCCGCCTCCCCGAACCAACTCCGGACCGGCGCTGGCGATAACGACGAGGCCTCTCGGCGAGAAAGTTTCTCTCCCAAGAGCGGTGCGCGCAGGCGCGCACTGACGCGGCCCGCGCCGCCACTTCCGCCCCTAGCGGGAGGCGGGAGTGAGTCTAGCTGGCGCGAGCCCCGGTCCTTAGGGAAGGGCAGTGGCTGCCGGCGCGGATAAGACATTGGACTCACCAAGTATAGTTGCTGCCAGTGAGACTGAGCATCCAGCTCCTCGAACTCCCGCTTGATGGTGGTAGACATGGCGGCCAGGGAGCGCTGGCGCGGGCGGAACCTGCGCCGGCGGAGAGGCTCAGGCCCCGCACGGTCCGGGGAGAGCGCAAGCGCCGAAGCGCATGCGCGCTCCGCGCTCCGCCCCGCCCCCAAGCCGAGCCCAGCGGGCCTGGGGGAAAGTACCTGGAGCGTCGGACGTCAGCGCGCCGACTAGGCGCCGCACCAGGCGGACGTCATGGAGGCGGAGCCGGTGATTGGGGGCGTGGTCAGGAGGGCGCCCAGGTGGGAGAGGCGGAGCTCGAAGAACACCCTGGAGCCGCTTGAATCTGCCACGCGGGGATTTGCGGGGACACTGGGCTGACTCTGTGTTGGTGAGAAGGCATAGCGGGACATTAGCTGCAGTGTACTGACCTTAAAGTTACCGGAACGCCCCACCTTCCCTGCGGTCTTATTTCTCCTTAGTCCTCTGTTTTTTTTGGGGGGAGG
>NW_012268717.1:3272-7419 GCF_000151885.1 Dipodomys ordii
CCTTGAGCTGAAGAGCTGAGGGACAGCGCCCAGGCCCAGAGTTCAGGCACCACAACCGGACCCCCCCCCCAAAAAAAGAAATTACCTGATTTAATCTAACTCTTCTGTTTATCACCTTTATAATAACAATTTTAAAGTTATAAAGTAATAAAAAAGACTAACCGGGGAAAAAAAACACAGTAAACTGTGAGAGCTAGAAGAAATTATAGTAACAGAAAGTTAAACCTTCAAGTTCTACTTACATAGTGTGATGTGGCTCACAGTTATATCCTAGCTACTCAGGTGGCTGAGATCTGACAATCTCTGGTCACAGCCAGCCAAAGCATAAAAATCAGAGTTGTCCCCAATTAACTAACAAAAAGCTGGAAGTGGAGGTGTTGCTCAAGTGGTAGAGTGCCAACCACAACTGAAAAAAAATCAAAGAGAACATAAGGTACTGAGTTTAAACCCCAGTACTGGCACAAGTGAAAGAAAAGAATTATTAAATTCTAATAAAAATAGCCCTAGGGCTGGGAAGGTGGCTCAGTGGTAGAGCGCTATCCTTGAGCTGAAGAGCTGAGGGACAGCGCCCAGGCCCAGAATTCAGGCCCCAAGACCGGACCCAAAAATAATAATAATAATAAAAATAAGGGCTGGGAAGGTGGCTCAGTGGTAGAGTGTTTGCCTTGCATGTATGAGGCCCTGGGTTCCATTCCTCAGCACCACATATGCAGAAAAAGCCGCAAGTGGCGCTATGGCTCAAGTGGTAGAGCACTAGCCTTGAGCTGAAGAGCTGAGGGACAGCATCCAGGCCCAGAGTTCAGGCCCCACAACTGGCAAAAAAATAAAATAAAAATAGCCCTATTTGTTAGAAATAGCATGGGATGTTGGGGTATCACAAGAATAAAGCCACAAACATGAAAGGAACTCTGGCAAGGCAAAGTTGATCTCTACAAATGGAAGCAGCATCAACAAAAAAATCTAGCAAGCAAATACAGCAAGCAGGCTGCTCCATTTTTATACCCAAACCCAGCAGGCCCTGCATCTCTGCACACATTGGCTTAAGCTCAGGTTCCTAATATACAAAAGGTATAGGGTACTTAACAGGAAGAAACAAAAATTCAAGTTGCTTCTAACAGGATGTCTTAAAGTTTTGGGGACTGTGGGGAAGGATGTATGTAACTAAAATGTAATTAACAAGGGTCAAGCAACCTGACCAAAGCTGGAACCCTTAAGACAAACCATTCTCTCAAGATGAAAAGAAGCAAAATACTTTGATAGCAGGGATGCTCTGGGGCTGGAAAGGTGGTTCAGTGGTAGAGCACTTGCCTTGCATGCATGAGGCCCTGGGTTTGATTCCTCAGCACCACATAAGCAGAAAAAAAAAAAAAAGCCAGAAGTGGAGTTGTGGCTCAAGTGGTAGAGCACTAACCTTGAGCTGAAGAGGTGAGGGACAGCGCCCAGGCCCAGAGTTCAAGCCCCACAACCGGACCCAAAAAAAAAATTAAAAACAAAAAGAAAGGATGCTTTGTCTTGAATGCTTCTTTTAAAAATGGAAAATATATTCAGTATCTCACAAGGTATTTTATAGGCTACTACCACCTAGTGACTAGAGCAAGACTATACAGCTTCTAAAAACACACCTGTTTCTACAAAATACAGATATGAACCACATGAGATTAAGGCAGTGATTCTACTAATTCCACATTTGTTTTGTTGAATGTAGATCCTGGTTATTTCAGGGCCTGGGTGCTGTCTCTGAGCTTTTGTACTCAAAAGTCTCACAAACTTTCCTACCAGGACTGAATTTGAACTACTGTCTTCAGATCTCAGATTCTTTTTTGGGGGGATCCAGTCGTGGAGCCTGAACTCTGGGCCTGGGCGCTGTCCTCAGCTCTTCAGCTCAAGGCTAGCGCTCTACCACTTGAGCCACAGTGCCACTTCCGGCTTTTTTTTTCTGCTTATGTGGTGCTGAGGAATCGAATCCAGAGCCTCATGCATGCAAGGCAAGTGCTCTACCATTGAGCCACATTCCCAGTCCCAGATCTCAGATTCTTGAGTAGCTAGAATTACAGATTTGAGCCACTGGTGCCTGACTCCTAATTTCCATATATTGGCAATATAAAGTACATCTGTTTCAGTTTCACCAAATATAATTGACATATCTTTTTTAAAATGACTTCAGTAAAGTCTAAATCAATTATGGCTTAAATGTTTTTCCAAAATAACTACCTAGTCCAAGTTCACAGATACTGTGGTAGGTTTCCTAATGAGCTATCATGGCATCTGAGTGTGCTGGTTTTCAATTTAATTTCCTTTTTTGCCTTCTCTATGAGAACAAATTGGGGCTTTTGCCTGTGAAGGATCAATGTTAAGCTTTGTCGTCAGTAAAGGGCAGTAGGGAGGGATTTCAGGAAAAAAAAAGGTTGCTTCCTGCTTTCCAGGAGCTTGCTATGTGGGCGCCTGCAGCCTCAGTACCTGTAGCCAGAAGCCACACACATCCTTCAACATTTCATTCCTTGGGCGTTGTAGCAGAGTACCTCCAGTGAGATGTCTCAGCACTTTTTCTTTGCACCCTAAAGGGAAGTTTTACAACATGCTCCTTAGAGCATTGTAACAAACTGTATGGAGGACTTCTCCAAGTATATCTTCCCAGAACCAAGAACATGGTCTCCTATGAGAAAAGGGTATTTTACAATGTAATGGTAGCTGGGCACCGGTGGCTCAGGCCTGTATTCCTAGCTACTCAGGAGGCTGAGATCTGAGGATTGCAGTTCAAAGCCAGCTCAGGCAATAAAATTCCATGAGACTCTCAACTCTAGTAAACCACCAGAAAACCAGAAGTGGCCCTGTGACTCAAGTGGTAGAGAGCCTGCCGTAAGTTGAAGAGCTGAGGGACAGAACCCAGGCCCAGAGTTCAAACCCCATAACTGACCAAAAAAAAAAAAAGATGTAATGGTGATAAGTAAAGACATGATCATTCTAGATTACTGGGATTGGCACTAAAATCCTATGGCAAATGCTCTAAAAGAAGGACAGAAAAAGATTTGAGAAAGAATAAATAGCCATATGAAAGTGGAGGCAAATAGGGTAATGGCCAGCAGAGCACTAGAGGCCATTAGAAGCTGGAAGAAACAAGGAAAGCATTCCTCCTAAATCCTTTGGAGGGAGGGAGCACATTTCTGCAGACACCTTGATTTTAAGATTTTTCAACGCAAGAGAGAAAAGTTCTGATTGGGTTCAAGTCTAGTACCAATAAGAAAAAAAAGTCAGTTCAACGATTTACATATGGGGAAAAGAATGAATCTTGACCCCCATTGATCTAGACATGAAAAATAATAAAGCTTCTAAAAAAAGCCATATGAGAGTGTTGTTACAACTTTGTGTGTTTATGTGTATTGTGTTCGTGCAATTTTAAGAATCCTTCACGACCATTCCAGGAAACCACGCAGAGACAGGCAGGCACAGGAGAAAGATTATTATAAGGTTTATTAGAGGGGCCATATCTACCCCAGAGAGAGAGCACATAGCTTCTGCCCCTATTCAGATGGCAGGTAGGTCTGGGGAAGGAAATGAGGGCAGAAACGAAGTAAGTGCATGCAAGGTAGGTCTGGGCGGGGAGAGGGAATGGCCCACTGCATGGTGGGAAGTCTAGGGCAGGGAGGAGCAGGTCTGGGTGGAGCTGAGGACCCGGGTGGGGATAATACTAACATTGGGTGTATGTGTGTGTGCTGGGAATTCAACCTAGGTCCTCCCACATGCTAGGCAAGCACCTTGTTATTGAGCCACACATTAAATCAGGATAACCTTCTTAATGGGTCACAAAATGCACTAAACATGAAAATCAATTATAAATAAGACTACTTTTAAATTTTTTTCTTTTAGCTTCGACACATTTACAACATATTCCAATCAAAATGTGGTCACTTAAAATGAGTCATTTTTGTTCAGCAAGCATTAAGGATGGTAAATGGGCCAGACTCTGGTGGTTCACACCTATACTCCTGGCTATTCAGGAGACTGAGATTTGAGGATTGAGGTCTGAAGCCAGCCCATGTTGGTTTTTTTTTTTGTTTTTTTTGGGTCCGGTCATGGGGCCTGAACTCTGGGCCTGGGTGCTGTCCCTCAGCTCTTCAGCTCAAGGCTAGCACTCTACCACTTGAGCCAC
>NW_012268718.1:0-2241 GCF_000151885.1 Dipodomys ordii
AAAAAAAAAAAAAGAGTCTCACAGACTTTTCTGCCCTGGCTGGCTTTGAACCGTGATCCTCAGATCTCAGCCTCCTGAATAGCTAGGATTATAGATGTGAGCCACCAGCACCCAGCTTTCTACACTTCCTGTAATGAGCATGTATCACTTTTTATGTCCAAAATGTATCTTGGCCAAATCCAGAAGTTCAGTATTCTTATATAAAGCCTTTTCAATAATGTTTCTAAATGGTCTGTTACAAAGGCTCAACATGCTCAAATATGCCTTAAACCAATTATTTAAATGGCAGAAGTCTCATCTCTGGATTTTTCTTTCTTCTTAAAGCTTACAGTAAAAGTAGTAAAACAATGCCAACTCACACTAGGATGTTCCTATCAATACTTTACTAATTCTCATAAAAGCTAGTGAGATACTGTATTTCTTTTCTTCTTTTTTTTTTGTGCATATGCCAGTAGTAAGGCTTACTCAGAACCTCATGCTCTTAGCTTTTCTGCTCAAGAATAAAGTTCTATCACTTGAGCCACGCCTCCACTTCAGGCTTTTTGCTCACTAATTATTAGTCTGCCAATGCTATCCTCAAACTTCCATCCTCATCAGATCTTAGCTTCTTTGGTAGCTAGGATTACAGGTGTGAGCCACTAGAGACCCAGGTACAAGTGCGTGTGCGTGTGCGTGTGTCTGTGCGTGTGTGTGTACTGGGGCTTGAATTTGAGGCCTAGGCATTGTCCCTTAGCATTTTCTGTCCAAGGCTAGAGCTCCACCACTTAAACAACAGCTCTACTTACAGCTTTTTGCTTGCTAACTAAAGATAACAGGCTCATAGACTTTCCTGTCCAGGCTTTTTTTAACCTCAATCCTCAGATCTCAGCTTCCTAAGCAGCTAGGATTACCAACAACCAGCCTAGATATATTTTATTAATAAAATAGCATTCTTCCAAAATTCTTGAGAGGATTTTATAACTTAACATAATATTCTAACCACATGGAGGGGACACAATGACCCGCCTCATGTCACCACACACATCCTTCCAGTAAAGCACAGGCTTTGAATCTTCCCTAGAGTAATAGTAAAGTACACGAACCTTACTCTCTCACCTGGCAATGATATTATGGCCATAAATAGCCAGCTTTACAACTGTGACTGTTTCAATAAGTAATTTAAAATTTACATGTCATAGTGCTGTGCTAGATACAGAATTACAATCTGTCAGATTCTCCTAGCACCTACATTCTGAGGCCCTGACCCCATTAATACCATGTTGTAGTGCTCTGTCTCATTCCCTTGTGACTGGGTTTGGCAAGCAGCCAAGCCAGTACCACCTCCAAGATCTAACTCTAGTTACCCCCAGGGATATTGTATCCAATGCCTTCTCCAACCTATACCCACCAAGACTCTCACAACCCAAACAAGAGACAGTAATGACCAGAGTCAGAGCTAACATACATGGTGCTCATGTAAGCAGTATCTGTCTTCATTCAGAACCATGATAGACCACCTGGATTAGCCAATAAATGCTGTTCTCCAACCTCTGCCTCAATGTCCAACCATAGCCCCTGTATGCATTCTACCACTCTTTCCATAGTTCACAATTATTAAGTATAATAGTATCTGACAGCTACTCTATCCTAGGACCTTACTAAGTTTGAAACTACTTCAAAGGCAAAACAAACACCACATGAAAGTGAAAATGTACTATTCACAAAAAGGCATTTCTAGAGGTAACTTCACAAATTTATCCATTGGCATTGAAAACTTATGTCATTATTTGACCTAGGCTAAGAAAAACAAATTATACTAATTTTCCACATGTAAGCAGAGAAACAATGATTTAAATTAAGAAATATCTTAAGAGATTTATTCTTAAGTTACTTTATCCAATTAGGGTACTGCAGATTTGCCCTGTACCTTATTTTGACAAATGAGTAAGTTACATAAACTTTGGTATTTATAGAATAAAATTTCAACTCATCCTTAATGTTTTCACAGCTGCTGACTCTCTGAGAAACAGAATTCTCTTTAAGTCTAGCCCTTCTCTCCAATATTCCACACTCACCCAACTATACCCCCTGCTTCACCAAACTTACTTTTTTCAGAGAGTAAGAGCTTTGGGAAACTTTTTCCTTGTATGCAGAACGCAGTGCTCCTGATCCAATTGCAGAAATAAATGATAGCCCTTCACTTTAAAGCCCTCAATAGTCTTAATAAAACAGAAAACCAGGCTGGGAAGGTGGCTCAGTGGT
>NW_012268718.1:5001-6309 GCF_000151885.1 Dipodomys ordii
AGGGCGGGCCGCGCTTCCCGCCGGCCGCGGGGCCCTAGCGCCCGCGCGCGCCTGGGAGAAGGAGCGGGGTGCTGCGGGGCGGTGCCTACAGCGCACATCCTAGACGCCGCCGACCCCGTTGGACCGGAGGGCCGCGAGCCCCACTGCGAAACAGAAAACGGAGGCTAGGAGCTGAGTAATGCTAGGCGGGGTGGCAGGAAACCCGTTTTTGTTCGGCTGAGATACCCGGGTATTGTCCCAAGCGCTCGGCTTCTTTTGACATCCTTTAGGGGACCCACCATGTGGATCAAATCCGGTAACTTTAGGCCACTAAGTAACTGCAGAGGCACAGAACAAAATGCATGTGTTTATTGGAATTAAGGGAAAAGGTGAGTAATGAGGGGGCAAAGCCTGCCAGCCTGTTGGCCCTCAGTTTAGAATGTAGCCTCATAATGGAGATGACTTCAACCAATTATAATGATGATGACGTTACCAGAGCGAGAAGCCCCGCAAGTGAAGGGGGGGGGGGTAAGATGCCCTGTGAAAAGCAATGCCAGCGAGTAGATGGTTAGTTCCTGTCTCCCACCTTTTATAAAACTCATCCATGAAGCCGGCAAGTGTTTCAGGCTGGAACTCCTAACTACTCAGGAGGCTGGGTCCTGAGGATGGAAGGTCGAAGCCAGCTTGGACCAGAAAAGTCTATGAGACTCTTACCTATCATTAATCAGCAAGAAGCCAGAAGTGGAGGTCTAGCTAAAGTGTTAAGAGTACTAACCTTGATTGAAAAAGCTCACGAACCCAAAACCAAACATCTTTGCGGTGCCATGTCTGGCAGATCAGCTTTACATTTTGCCAGGCTGGGAATGTGGCTTAGTGGTAGAGTACTTGCCTTGCATGCATGAAGCCCTGGGTTCGATTCCTCATTACCACATAAACAGAAAAAGCCAGAAGTGGTGCTGTGGCTCAAGTGGTAGAGTGCTAGTCTTGAGCACAAGAAGCTCAGGGACAGTGCCCAAGCCCTGAATCCAAGCCCCACAACTAGCAAAAAAAAAAAAAAATGTAGTTCAAGTGAATGGAAAAATTATAAATTTCTATATTAGAAAACTGTAGTGTTCTCTGTACAGTATTTTCACAAAATTTAAAAAAAAAAACTGTAGAGGTATGCTTGTTGCTCACACCTGTAACCTTAGCTACTCAGGAGGCTGAGATCTATGACCTTAGGACTATTATCTCCAGGGGCTGGGAAGGTGGCTCAGTGGTAGAGTGCTTGCCTTGCATGCATGAGGCCCTGGGTTCGGTTCCCCAGTACCACATAAGCAAAAATTTTTA
>NW_012268718.1:9699-14253 GCF_000151885.1 Dipodomys ordii
ACCGGACCCCCCCTCCCAAAAAAAAAAGTACAACCACATACTAGAGCCATCCTTTTCTTCCTGTTCTCCTCCTCTTCCCGGCTTCTTTCCAGTCCTTTCCCAGTTTCTTCTCCTCTTTCTTCTTCTTCCCCCTCCTTCCCACCCTCTAACTTTCCACCCTGACCACATACCCCTCTTCTGTCATCCATGGTGTTTCTCCATTTATTCCTCAAACATCGAAAGCCCTAAGACACCTCTGAACCTTGGCACTGGCCCTCCCTCTTAGTGTGGTAGGATTTTAGCAAGAGATCTCAACTCACTTGTCTCCTCAGGGAGAAGGGGCTGGATGCCCAGTCCTCTCCCCTCAACATCAGCTCCTAACCACTGGGAACTTGTCCATTTGGATGGCTCTGTTCCCAGTGCCTGGAAAAGAGGAGTAGGTGCTCAATTTATTACTGAGTAAACAAACTGATAAACACCTACACTGTAAGTACATCCAATTCCACAGCAAATAAAACAATTCTGGACTGTAGTAATACAGTTTTCCTAGCATATGCAAGGCCCTGGATTTATTCCCCAGCACCACACACAAAATAATTATGGTGTGGTAGAGAGCCAGCCTTGAGTGAAAAACACTTAAGAAAGAGGGCTGGGAATGTGGCTTAGTGGTAGAGTACTTGCCTTGCATGCAATGAAGCTCTGGGTTCAATTCCTCACTACCACACAAACAGAAAAAGTCAGAAGTGGCGCTGTGGCTCAAGTGGTAAAGTGCTAAACCTTGAGCACAGAGAGGCTCAGGGACAGCACCCAGTCCCTGAGTTCAAGCCCCAGGGCTGGCAAAAAAGCAAAAAAAACTTAAGGAAAAGCATGAGGCCCTGAGTTAAGCCCCAGTACCTAATGTATTTGTGTGTAATTGTATATGTGTGTGTGTGTGTGTAATTTTATATATATGTAATTTTATATATATGTGTATATATAATTCTGGTAGTGGAGTTTTGTCTCCTCTATCCAACACAGTAAATGTGAAGGCTTCTCAGGCACTAGTATATACTCTGATCTTCAGGTTGGAGTTTCCCCATTTGTTCCACTGGAAATTACAGAGTTCCTAGTGGGGGGCGGGAAGACCACAAAAAAAAAAAAAGCGCAAAAATCCCCTGGACTCCAGCAAGCCTCTACGTGGAACTTCCCCAATCCCAGCTCATTTATCTTTACCTTTCCTGTTGATGCCCACACACCCCCTCCCCAGAAGACAGAGTCTTTATCCTGCCTTCTCCCTACCACCCACTTCCCAGATTTTTCACTGATTTTATTTTCTATGTGTTTTTAATCATGTCCAGAGTTTGCATAGTAAAAGTTTGACTGATCTGTGATTTTACTGTCACTTTCATGCTTTGCATGTCAGCACCCACAAAGGCCTCCTTGCCACCTGCCCTTCTTTACCCACAGAGGCCTGCCCCCCCCTTAGGGCAGTGCCATCTTGGGGGTTTCCTAAAAGGCTCAAGCTGCATCCCCAGTTGTCAGAAACAGGCATAGTTTCCACTTCTGCTTTTATTTAAAAGAAAAAACTCTACTAAAACAGCAGAACTTATCAGTGTCAAACAAAATTTAAAAAATTCCAAAATATACTTAGTATAAAGAAACTCTTGTCAGAGACACATAAATTGGTGTTTTCCTGGACTGGAGGGAGTAGAGGGTAGGTGAACTGGAACACAAAATAGAGAAGAATTCTTACTATGTATTTTCTTAATAGTTTTTGAATCATGCCCATGTTTATTTCAAAACTTAGGTAAAATTTAAATCTTAGAGGACATTTATGAAATAGAATATTTCAATCATAAGAACACAGGTTTGCAATTTTTTTCCTTGTTTGCTTTTTGTGACAAGAGTGTTACTAACCTTGAATTTGAGATTTGAGATCCTCCTGCCTCAATCTCTCCAAGCACTGGAATTACAGTCATGTGCCACCAAGCTCAGCTCAGTTTTTTTCTTCTCCTTCTCCTTCTCTTTCTCCACTTTCCTCTTCTTTTTTCTGCTGGTACTGCTGCTTGAAGTAAGGACTTCTAGCTTTTTTTGCTCAAGGCTGGCATTCTACCACTTAAGCCATAACCCCACTTCTGGCTTTTTGCTAGTTAATTGGAGATAAGAGTCTCATGGACTTTCCTGAACTATGAAACTCAGACCTCGTCCTCCTAAGTAGCTAGAATTATAAGTATGAGTGAATAGCAGTGAGCAGTTTTATGTTTTTTTTTTCTTTCTTCAAACATAACCTCTGTCTGGGCCCAAATCTGATTCCTCTCTGCTTACATTGAATCTGCACTTAAACTCAAGACACTCCTTCCTTAAGACTCTTTAAGAGTTTGTTTGATCTTCTGCCTTCTTTGGCTCTGGCTCTCTTAGTAAAGTGAGACAGCAGTCTCTACACATGAATTGAAGGGGAAACACTTAAGAGGAATAACCGTCGGTTATTTTTTCTGAGCTGCCAAAAGGAAGCAATTAGGAAGCAAAAGGGAAACTGAGCATACAAATTTCTCATGTTTCCAGTGTTCCAGCTTCAATACCTAAACAAAAAATAGATTTGATAATTACCAGTCTATTACACAATCACGTGATCAACAGAGCAGTCTTGTGCTGCCTTTCCAGAAGAGGAAGAGACCTGGCCTCCTAAACATGTCTCACCTTAACCATTTCTGGGTTTTGTTTTGCTTTTCAAGGAATTAGCTTTAGCTTTTTCCAATTCCCTGTGGTCAATTTTTACTACAGCTAGTGTACACTGAAATTTACCTTTTTTTTAAGTAAAAAGAAAAAAGCATATATATATATTCTTTCTGTCACAAACCTAACGGGAGAAAACAAGTGACAGATTATGCCAGATTTTTTTAAATGACCTTCCAAGTAAAAGCATTCCACAAGTTAAGCCCCGGGCTGCTTCTCTGGCCCCCTGGCTGGAGATGGTACACAGTGTCCCCAGAGCCACTTGGCTTCTCTAAAGCATTCAAGCTAACATAAAATAATAGGTCTATTTTATATCTAGAATTTGTAAGTTTTTTTTAAGATAATTGTCTTTGGGGTTCAAAGAATTTCCCGTTTTTGTATATTTCCTTTTTCCTTAATATTTCATACTGATGAGAGAGCTGGAAGATAGATAGGGATAAAAAGGGGTGTACCTAACATGTAGATAACATGAGTATCACTTCTTGTTCCCATAGTGCCTTTGGCTTCTGTTCAGATGCTTCTCCCCATAATTCTGCCAGTTCCCACTCAAACACTTCTTCCCATAATACCCTGGGTGCCCATTCAATCAATGAAAAGAGAGAGTACTCAAGCAGCCTTCAAGCAATCAGCTAAAAGCCCAGGAGAGGGGATTTGGGAGGAGCCAACATTACAACCACCACCCTCCAAGAGAACACCATTTGACTCCTCTTTGAGGCCCCTCTCCAAATGGAGAAAATCTCTCAATCTCTCTCTCTCACTTCCTCTCCTTTTCCCTCTCCCTCTCCCTCTCCCTCTCCTTCCTTCTACCTCCCTCTCCCTCTGCCCCAGCCCTCCTCTCATAAACTTTCTTGCCTTGGCTTTGAACTCTGTACCCTCACATCTCAGCCTCCTGAGTAGCTGGGATTATAAGCATGAACCACTGATGCCCTGCTTCCTTCTCTTTACATTGGTGGAATCATTATTGTTTTGACCATTTGGAAACTGAGGACCCCAAGTCCATTCTTAGCTAGTCTCTCAGTCTCTCTCTTTCTCTCTCTCAATCTCTCTCTCTCAGTCTCTCTCTCTCCCTAACATTCTCCCCATCTCCCTCCCCCTCCCCTTCTCTCTTCCCCCTCCTACTTCTCCCCCCCCCCTTCCTTTTTCCCTCTGCCCCCCTCTCTTGCTCACTCTAGTTAGCCATGGGGCTTGGTGCTGTCCCTGAGCTTTTCTGTTCAACCAATCTGAGACACAGCTCCAGAGTCTCAAGGCCTTTCCTGCCTGGGCTGACTTCAAACCACAGTCTTCAGATCTCAGCTTCCTGAGTAGCTAAGATTACAAGCATAAGCTACCAGAACTGGGCCTTCTTAGCTATTTTGTTTTGCAGACAAAGGAGGTCTCTGGAAATCATTTAATATGTCTTGGAGATTCATACATATTTCCATGAATCATCTTGAAAAATAGTGAAGTATGGTCAAAACTAAGAGTCTCTATGAGGGTCTATTCTTTCAATTTTTAGTTTTTGTTATTATAAAGTTTATGTACAGAAGGGTTACATTTACATAAGTCAAGAGTACATTTCCTGTTGGAAAATATCACCCCTTCCTTCACTCTCTCTCAGGTTTTCCTTCCCATTCCCACCCACATATTGTATAGTTCATTTTATTTTCAACGTAGTATGTAGTACCACTGCTGCATTTGTTCATCCTTTGTCCTTCCATTTCTGTGGCCTCCCTTATTGAGGGTCTATCCTTAGTTCTCCCACTTACCATAACTAGCATCTTCCTTAAAGACTTCCCCACACGGGCTGGGAAGGTGGCTCAGTGGTAGAGCGCTTGCCTTGCATGCCTGAGGCCCTGGGTTTGATTCCTCAGCACCACATAAGCA
>NW_012268719.1:0-5507 GCF_000151885.1 Dipodomys ordii
GTCTCTCCTGCCCGGGCTGGCTTTGAACCGCGATCCTCAGATCTCAGCCTCCTGAGTAGCTAGGATTACAGGCGTGAGCCACCAGCGCCCGGCTTAAGGCCTCGATTTCAATCCCTAATTCCATATATACACATACACTTACACACAAATAAGTAAAATAAAGTCGCACAGGACATATATTTAAATTGTATCCTGTCCTTAGTTAAGATTTATCAAGGTTCAAGGGAAGGAAGGAGTTTAAGAACGTAATACAGACAGGGTGAATTTGATTAAAGCACATTATATGGATGAGTGTAAATAGCACAATGAATCCCCTTTGTACAATTAACTCATACTAATAAAATTTGAAAGAACATATTAAGGTTATTAAAATCAGCAGCAGCCAGGCATGGTGGTGTAATCCCAACACTTAAGAGTTGCACATTTGAGGCTAGCCTTGTCTAAACAAGACCTTGTCATCCTCCCACCAAAAAAAAAGGGAAAGTGGAAAGGCTAGACACTGAGGTTCTCACTTGTAATACTAGCTACCCAGGAGTCAAAGATATGCAGAATCAAAGCCAACCAAATCAAACAAAGCAAGTTACTAAGACCCCATATGAGAAAATAAACTAGGTGTGGTGGTTGTTACTATTATCCCCACCTTTGGTCCTCAGTTCCACCAAGACCTGAGCGCCCCCCAGCCCTGGAGTTCCCACCCTACAGCGGGCCACTCCTTCTCTCCGAGCTGAGCTCCCACCTACCTCACTTCCTACCCCTAGACCCTGCTGCTACCTAGTTAGTGAAGGCTGCCATGTGCTCCCTCTCTGGGGGAAATATGGCTCCTCTAATAAACCTTGTAATAATCTTTCTCCTGTGCCTGCCTGCCTCTGCATGGTCCCCTGGGATGGATGGGATGGATCCTTTCAGTGGTCACATCTGTAATCCCAGCTACATGAGAGGAATAGGTACAAGGATTCTGACCCAAAGCCAGGCAGGGAAAAATGCAAGACCTATTTGAAAAACAAAGCAAAAGGAACTGGAGGTGTGTGGCTCTGAGTAGCTGAGTGCCACCTATCATGCACAGGGTCCTGAGTTCAAAAGCCAGTATGGGGGGAGGGAGGGAGAGATGAGGCATGGCAGGGAGGGCAGTATCAGCTCACCATTTCATGAAGGAGCACATTGCCATCTTTGGTGAGTTTGATGTCACCTGCACCAGAAACAAGCCTGTTCCAAGAACAATGATGTCATTAACTTCACAAGGCAAGACAGTCTTGATATTTGCCATCTACTTTCTTAATATAAAGAAGTGGTTTGGAAAGTTTCCCTTGTCCCATGGAATCAGCACCATTTGAAGCTCACAGAATCACTTCTCAGATGGACTTAGGTGTTATCATTCCAAAGGGGTTCAAAGGGTGGTTATGAAGATGGGCCACAGAATGTAACTATTACATATGGCATAAATGTGGACATTTCCTGCAGGCTTATTTGGGGGAAATATTCAGTCATTCAATTTGGTTTCCCTCATTCTTCTCTTTAGTCAACAAGCTCTGTCAAGCTCACAACTTATATATGTCTGAAATCCTAACCTCAGTCACTACCTCTACCCTGGATTACTGAGATCAACTACTGATTCTCTCTAAACTTTAATCTCTACATCCTATTTTCCCGAAAGGCAGCCTAAACTAAGTTAATTCCCTGACCAAAAAAATCCTTAATGATTTTGATGTTTTCCATCACCTTTAAGGTAAAATCAAAAGTAATTTGCCAATGACATTCTTGACCTTTCCCAATCTTTTCCTGCTCCATCCATCACCTCTCAAGCAAGTCTTTTGGCTCCCCTAATGCATCATGCTTTTCTGTTGGGTTTATATCATTCAGCTTTCTCACTCCGGAAACGGATCTATTTAGTAGGCATGCCCTCTCTTCTCCAAAAAGGTGAACTCATTCTTCTTTCAGGGCTTTGATCAAACATCATGTGTTATTTGAGAAGTTTTTCCATCTGCCATCAGTTACTCCTCAGTATAACGGTCAGCATCGATACATAACTGGCTCGCTTGTTCTACCAGATCTCAGCTCACCTGCTCCCCACGATGCAGTAACGAAGGGCTCTCTTTTGCTAATGATATTAGCTTACCCATTCCTGTCAGGATGTTGCCTTTTGTACACAAGTGTCTTTTCCTTTTGTGTAGAGAAAGCAGTGATGCTAAGTAAGTATATGTTGTGAGACATGGAGAACCATGGTCATAGATCGTTCAAGTAACAAGCCTAACCTAAGTACTCACAGCAGGAAGACTATGGAATATGGATCTGAACCCCTGCCCGTCTGATTCCTAAGCCTGAATGAACCCTTTCCATGACAACCCACTGCCGAGCAAACACAAGACAAGATGTCTTAGGGCTGTGGGTGCAAGCAAGGCAATGCCTGCGCGTTTGGCCTGGGGTGCACCACGCTGAGTTCGAGCCTGGGGGGTGGGAGGTAGGGGAGGGCCTGGAAAGCAGGACGTAATCCTAGCCACTCTGGAGGCTGAGATCGGAGGGTGCAGTTAAGTCCGTGAGCCACTTCTCTCCCGTTAACCCCCAGAGAGCGAGAAGTGGAGCTGTGGCTCAAGTGATAAGAGTGGCGGTCTAGAAAAGAAAAAGACAGGGCCCAGGTCCTGAGTTCAAGCACACGTTAAATGAACGCCTTCTGTTTCCCAAGAGCTGTCAAACTAACTGCACAACCCCCTGGAAGTGGCGCTGTGGCTCAAGTGGTAGAGAGCTAGCCTTGAGCTGAAGAGCTGAGGGACAGCGCCCAGGCCCAGAGTTCAGGCCTCACGACTGACAAAAAAAAAACAGATTCCCCTAACTTGGAAGAAAAAGAATGCTAACCCAGCCAGGTGCTGGTGGTTCATGCCTATAATCCTAGCTACTTCAGGAGGCTGAGATCTAAGGATCACGATTAAAGCCAGCCTGGGCAGGAAAGTCCATGAGACTCTTTTCTCCAGTTAACCACCAGAAAACCGGAAGTGGCACTGTGGCTCAAGTGGTAGAGCACTAGACTTGAGCTGAAGAGCTGAGGGACAGCTTCCAGGTCCTGAGTTCAAGCCCCATGACCGACCAGAAAAAAAAAAATGCTGATCCAACTAGCCTTCAGACATACCACTATCTAGTGCCTTAGGATTTGTGAAATACATGTATTTCACTGAATAAGATAAGATTAATGACTACTTTTTGCATACAAGAAAACAAAAGAGATGAATTAAAGGTTTTAGGAAAAAATGTAATTTAGGCCTAAAACCTTTAGTAATAGTAAGAATTACTAGATTAGTATAGATAAAATAAGGCAGTTGGCAACAGACGATCTATGAGGTTCCTGCTCCGCCTTGAATGGTTAATGATCTTGGGCAGGTCATATATTTGAACCTCTGTTTGCTGCACTATCAAGGATATGTAGTCCTCATAGGGATGTGGTGATAGTCCAGCAAGATGTGGACTCACCAATGCATTCACAATGCAAAGTCTTAATGAAAAATGATGGGTTTTGTGCATACACTTAGCTATTTGGGACTGAGTGAAAACACTGGTAGAAATACATGCCTAGATAGATAACTCAAACTTTTGGTTTAGTTTGGGTGCCAGTTCTAGGACTTGAACTTGAACTTAAGAGGGGGGGGGGGAAGGAGGGAGGGAGAAACCTTGTCGCCCCGCCCCGCTCTTCTCGGCTTCCTCCAATCGGCGTCCTGCCGGAAGTGACGCCATCGAACCTCGCCGGAACGGAAGCCAGAGACGTCTAGGGGTCTTGGTCGCGAAGATGGCGTCCTCCGCCTCCTCCCGGGCTCCGGCGGGGAAGCGAGTGGTGAATCAGGAAGAATTGAGGCGGTTGATGAAAGAGAAGCAGCGTCAGAGCACCAACCGGAAGAAGATAGACTCTCCCTTCGCCAAGTACAACCGTCTGGGGCAGCTGAGTTGTGCCCTTTGTAACACTCCGGTCAAGAGCGAGCTGCTGTGGCAGACCCACGTCCTGGGAAAGCAGCACCGGGAGAGGGTGGCCGAGCTGAAAGGCGCCAAGGGGGCCGTCCCGGCGCCGTCCGAAAGCACAGCGCCTCCGTCCGTCTCTAAGAGGAAGGCGCCCGACGCTGAGAGTCAGGAGGCCAAGAGGGTGAAGGCCGCGGCCCCGGCGCCCCAGGTACTGCCCTCTGCGTCCGCTCTGCCCCCGGGAAAGGAGTCCCCCAGAGCCGCCACCTCCTCTAAACCTTCGGGACTCGGCTTACTCCCCGCTTATGAAGATGAGGAGGACGACGATGACGAGGAGTGTGAAGGAGAAGGGAGAGAGGAGGACGGCAGCAAACAGGCCTCCGACACACAGGGCAAAGAACCCTCACTTCCCTCGTCGCGGGAGGCGTCGAGTGTGCTGCCATCCGGTTCTTTTAATACAAATCTTCCCACGGCCCCCCTGATTCCTCATTCCGGGTCAATTGAGAAAGCAGAAATCCACGAGAAAGTGGTGGAAAGGAGAGAGAACACCGCAGAAGCGTTACCCGAAGGGTTTTTTGATGACCCTGAGGTAGATGCCAAAGTACGAAAGGTTGATGCTCCAAAAGATCAGATGGACAAAGAGTGGGACGAGTTTCAAAAAGCCATGAGACAGGTCAACACCATTTCCGAAGCGATCGTTGCCGAGGAGGATGAGGAGGGACGGCTGGATCGGCAGATTGGGGAGATTGACGAACAGATCGAATGTTACCGTCGGGTGGAGAATCTGCGGAATCGCCAGGATGAGATAAAGAACAAACTTAAAGAGGTTCTGACCATAAAAGAACTGCAGAAAAAGGAAGAGGAGAATACAGACAGCGATGATGAGGGAGAACTGCAGGACCTACTGTCCCAGGATTGGAGGGTAAAAGGGGCTTTGCTGTAAGGTTTTAAAGATTCAAGCTTTCTACCTGCCTCCACTGTTTTATAAACAACTGTCTCTACCTCATTTCTAGCGATTTTGGTACGTTTGTTGTTGAGAGAAAATGAGAAAGTGAGCATTCGCATTTTGGGGTGCTATTTGGTGAAAAATATTTGAGGTAAAAACTGTTCTTACATTTTTTGAAGTGTTACATAACAATGCCAGCTTTTTCACACATTCACAGTCAACTGATTTTCAGCTGTAAAATCTGTAAATTGTAAAAACTGTACATAGTTAAATATATATTTACTTAAGTAACTTCTGAGATTTAATACAAGTAACTGACAGACAAGTATTTGTATGAACACTGCTGTTTGGGATGTATTTTCTGATGCCTACATCAAATAGATGGCTTTTTTGTTTGCTTCTTTTTTTTTAAGGATGCTGCTTATAAACACAAGTCATTCTGTTTATCATTTCTTAGTTGAGTATTCTATTTTCAAAAACATGCTTTAGAAGACCCTTGAGAAAATAGATGCCAAAGAAGTCCAATCTCTGAAACCTGAAATGCTTCCCTACTCACTCCCTTACTAGAAATTGAACCCAGGGCCTCTCTATATGGTGTGTGTGTGTGTGTGTGTGTGTGTGTGTGTGT
>NW_012268719.1:7287-8744 GCF_000151885.1 Dipodomys ordii
AGATCTGAGGATCTCAGTTCAAAGCCAGCCCGGGCAGGAAAGTCCCTGAGACTCTTATCTCCAATAAACCACTAGAAAACCAAAAGTGGATCTGTGACTCAAATGGTAGAGCTCTAGCCTTGAGCTGAGGGACAGTGCCCAGACCCAGAGTTCAAGACCCATGACTGACAAAAGCAAACAAAACAAAAACAAAACAAAAACTAGCTCGTGTTGATGGGTATGTGGAGGAAAGGAGCCTGTTGCACTGCTGGTGGGAATGTAAACTAGTACAACCTCTCTGGACAGCAGTCGTGGTTCCTCAATAAACTAAACATATGGGGCTGGGAAGGTGGCTCAGTGGTAGAGTGCTTGCCTTGCATGCCTGAGGCCTTGGGCTCTATTCCTCAGCACCACATAAGCAAAAAGAAAAAAGCCGGAAGTGGCGCTGTGGCTCAAGTGGTAGAGCACTAGCCTTGAGCTGAAGAGCTGAGGAACAGCACCCAGGCCCAGAGTTCAGGCCCCATGACTGGACCCCAAAAAAAAAAAAAAATGGCCAGGCATTGTTGGCTCATGCTTATAATCCTAGCTACTCAGGAGGCTAAGATCTGAGGATCGGGGTTTGAAGCCAGCCCAGGTAGGAAAGTCCATGAGACTTACCTCCAATAAACCACCAAAAAACCACAAGTGGCACTGTGGCTCGAGTGGTACAGTGCTAGACTTGAGCTTAAGAGCTGAGGGACAGCTCCCAAGCCCAGAGTTCAGGCCCCATGACCCACCAAAAAAAAAGAAGAAGAAACTGAAACTAGCTAATAGCACCTATTTAATGTAGCCAAAAAACATTCCATCAGGTAATCAATATCAAAAGGTTATTAATGAAATATTTGTGTGCTGTATTTTTGAATGTTCATGTATCTCATGTCACATTTCAGTTTAGACTGGCCAAATTTCAAATACCAAGAGTCATGTATGATTAGTGAAAGAGAAAAAGTTACCTAGGTGAGAGACAAAACATGCTCAAACCACAACTCCTCAAAATCTGGATCCCAGAGCAGAAAGGGTAGAACCTGATCATAATCAATGCTTGGTGAATCCTTGTTTAATCGAAGTCAGTGTAAACAGCTACCAGAGTTAGTAGCTCCTTACTGATCCTTTACACATTGAAAAGATCTTTATTTCCTCTGAGCTGAGTCATAGAGGTTTTGGCATTAAACTGATGCCAAGGATCCCAAGCTGTAAGAATTGGTCCCAAGTATTCCCTCAAGTAACTTCTCTTTAGAGAACTCCTTAATTCAAGCAATATCACAGTATAGAATTACTGTAGATGCTATAAAAGCATCTTTTCACGCCTTGCCAGTTTAAAACAGATTCCCCAAGCCGGGCGCTAGTGGCTCACGCCTGTAATCCTAGCTACTCAGGAGGCTGAGATCTGAGGATCGCAGTTCAAAGCCAGCCCGGGCAGGAGAGACCGTGAGACTCCT
>NW_012268720.1:0-1641 GCF_000151885.1 Dipodomys ordii
CAGGCCCAGAGTTCAGGCCCCATGACCAGACCCAAAAAAACAAACAAGCAAACAAAAAAAAACAAAGTGTCAAAGCCACAGTTAATCTTTGATGGATTTTTTAAAATTCAAGGCTATCTTTCCCTCACACTCAGAATGGTCTGAGTAAAGTTCAGTTTCTTTTTCTAAAAATGGGTCATCCTTCTATCTTAATTATAGCTACTATTTTGGAGATCATAACAGGTCCCAGACATGCTTCTAAGTTAGCATATTAGTCCTCACAGTAATGTAAGGAAAATATAAGGCATATAGAATTTAAATAACTTTCTCAGTTACATGAAAAGGTAACAAATGCAGATTATAGACTTAAAACCTATATGTGATTATACCATATTTCTATCAGTAAAATTGTCATTTTTCTGATGACTTAATAACTCTGGAATGATTTATAATCTATTCTTTTACTTTCCTAATCTTACCTCTTTATGTGAGTACCTAATTACTTTAGTAGCCTGCTTAAATAGGTCATATTACTTCTAATCCATGTTACTTTTAACCCATGTTTAAATATAGTAGTTTGTTACTTTGTGCTTCTGTTGTATTTCTCTTCACTCCTTATAAGAAATCTGTCCTCTTGTACATAATTTTAAAAGTGAATACTTTTTTTGTTTTTCATTCTGGTATTGGGGCTTGAACTCAAGGTCTGGGTGCTGTTCCTTAGCTTTTTTACTCAAGCTAGCTCTTAACCACTTCGGCTACAGATTCACTTCCTACTTCTTTGTGGTTAATTAGAGATCAGAGTCTCACAGACTTTCTTGCCCAGTTGGGCTTCAAACCTCAATCCTCAGATCTTACCTCCTGAGTAAGAATTACAGGAGTGAGCCACTGGTGCCCAGTGTGAATACCTTTTTATTGAGGAGCTTAAATGTTTCTTTCTGTAGTTGCCCATGTCATCCATCCTTGACACTGGGGTCATAACTCCATGATAGAACATACACTTACCATTACTAAGCCCTGGTTTCGATCCTGGGCACCAAATATTGTCATCATTATCATCCTGACTCTTTTTGACTGCCATTACTTATCTAACAGATAGGAACTGATTTTTATAGCATTTTAAATTTTATGAGAACTACATAGCCATTGATAAAGAGATAAAATCCTTGCTTACTGAAGGGAGAATTTTTTTACTTGCTTCTTGTTATGGAACATTCAAACATCCACAGAAGTAGAAAAAAATACTAGGATGAGCCCCTTTGACTTACGATTCAGCTTCAGTATTTATCAGTGTATGTCCAGTTTTATTTCATTTAAACTGTAGTATATATTTCTCTATGTAATTAATATTACACCTGCTCTAAGTGTACATGGCTGTGTGTATAGTTGAAGGGCTGGAGGTATGGTTCAGTGGCAGAGTATTTGCCAGGTAAATTCAAGGCCCTGAATTTAAACAGCTGTGCTGTCAAAAGAAAGAAGGGAGGGGGCTGGGAAGTTTGCTCAGTGGTAGAGCGCTTGCCGTACATGCCTGAGGCCCTGGGTTCGATTCCTCAGCACCATATAAGAAAAAAAGCCAGAAGTGGCGCTGTGGCTCAAGTGGTAGAGCGCTAGCCTTGAGCTGAAGAGCTGAGGGACAGCACCCAGGCCCAGAGTTCAGGCCCCACA
>NW_012268720.1:1691-2253 GCF_000151885.1 Dipodomys ordii
CAAGTGGTAGAGCGCTAGCCTTGAGCTGAAGAGCTGAGGGACAGCACCCAGGCCCAGAGTTCAGGCCCCACAACTGGACCCAAAAAAAAAAAAAAAGAAAGAAAGAAGGGAGGAAGAAAAGGAAGGAAGGAAAGAGAGAGAGAGAAAAGGAAAATAAGAACGGGAAGAGAAAAAGAAATTGATGGAGGCCCTGAATTTAAAAAGCTATGTGAAAGAAAGAAAGAAAGGAAGGAAGGAAGGGAAAAAAAGGGAAAGAGAAAAAAAATGATGGAGTCCCTGAATTTAAACAGCTGTCCAAAAGAAAGAAAGGAAGGAAGGAAAAGAAAAGAAGAGAAGAGAAAAATGAAGGGGAGGGGAGAGACAGTGTAAGAGAAGTAGATTGTTGGCCTTGAGCCAAAAAGGTCAGGGATAATGCCTAAGGCCCCTAGTTCAAGTCCTCGGACCAGCACGCATGTGCGCACCTGCACCACGCTCACACATGCACACACACACACACACACACACACAAGAATCTTAAGGTAAAAGAGTAATATGAATATTAACATGAGAAAATGTTTTTGAT
>NW_012268720.1:7518-8297 GCF_000151885.1 Dipodomys ordii
AAAAAAAAAAAAAATGAAATTTTTTCATCTAAATTGGAGAACAAATAAAATGTATACTTGAAATTTAACAACATATATATCATTTAGATTCTTTTTCTGTGTGTTGGTGCTGGTCCTGAGACTTGAACTCAAGTCCTGGGTGCTGTGTCTGAGCTTTTGTGCTTTAGGCTACTACTTGAGCCACAGCTTTGCTTCTGGCTTTTTGGTGATTAATTGGAGATATGACTTTCATGGGACTATCCTACCTGGGCTATCTTTGAACCTTGATTCTCTGATTTCAGCCTCCTGAGTGGCTAGTGTTATAAGTGTGAGCAAATGGCACTCAGCCAATATGAGTTTTTATAAGCTATCTAACAAATGTAAAAAGATGAAGACAAAGCTAAGCATAGTAAGACCCTGTCTCAAACAAATTAACAAAGATAGACAGTCAACTAGAAGTTCTGATGAAATTGTTTTAATTGTTGTTGTTTTGGGTTTTGTTTTTGTTTTGTCTGTCAGGGGCTTGAACTCTGGGCGGGGGGCACTGACCCTCAGCTTTTCAGCTCAAGGAAAGCGCTGTACCACTTGAGTCACTTCTGTTTTTCTAGTGGTTAATTGGAGATAAAAATGTCACAGACGAGCCGGGCGCTGGTGGCTCATGCCTGTAATCCTAGCTACTCAGGAGGCTGAGATCTGAGGATCGCAGTTCAAAGCCAGCCCGAGCAGGAGAGACCGTGAGACTCCTATCTCCAATAAACCACCAGAAAACCGGAAGTGGCGCTGTAGCTCAAGTGGTAGAG
>NW_012268721.1:0-2512 GCF_000151885.1 Dipodomys ordii
AGGTGTCTGTGGTTCATGACTCTGCTCCTCCTTTCCAATGTAGGGCTCTCCTCAGACATTCTCAGACCTGGCCTCCTTGCTCTGCTCTCAGCCTCCCCATCCCAGGTTCCAGCTCTGGTCCTGTGGTCCTGTGGTCTATCCACCTGCAGCATCTCCATCCCCAGAGCCCAGGTGTGACTCAGGTCCCAGAATCTGAACTGTGTCATGGGCCTTTCTTTCTTTCTTTTTTTCTTTTTTGGGTCCAGTTGTGGGGCCTGAACTCTGGGCCTGGGCGCTATCCCTCAGCTCTTCAGCTCAAGGCTAGCACTCTATGACTTGAGCCACAGCACCACTTCCGGCTTTTTTTTCATTTTTTGCTTATGTGGTGCTGAGGAATTGAACCCAGGGCCTAAGGCATGCAAAGTAAGCGCTCTACCACTGAGCCATCTTCCCAGCCCTCATGGGCTTTTCTTGTCAGGACCCAGCAGCATCCCGACCTCCCTCTCTTTACTTCCTTCTGTCTATGCACAAAGGTGGGACTGTATATCCTCTCACCTGTCCCCAGGTGGCACACAGACCACAGCCATAGTAGTAGCTCAGGAAATATTTTTGTAAGAGCTATCTCCCCATTTTGTTTGTTTATTTATTTATTTGGTACGGTTGCTTTTTCTCCCTTTCAGTACTCAGGCCCCTATGTACAATTAACTTCCTTACTCAGATGCTGCTGTACCCCTAAGCAATGCATGCAGCCCAGGTTTAGGTGGTCACTTTGAAGATGAACTTCAATAAACTTTTCCACTGGGCTGACATTGAATTCAATCTTCCTGAGGTGGGGGGTGTGGACACTTGGTACAGCACTAGCCAATGAGCTAAAGCATCAGCTGCAGAGTTAGACTCCCAATTTCAGACCAAATAATTAATTGTAATCTTCCTGACATCAGCCTGCTGAGTAGGACATTCACAGGCCTGAACCAGCTTCTTTCCTCAGTGCTTGCTTGCATTAAGAAGTTTCTCCAGCCACACCCTGGCCCTCCTGTGAATTCTTGAACTTTCTTTCCAGCATTACCTGAGTATTTGAATGTGAAGAGAAACCGACCACCCATCACACAGTCCCCAATACCCACTGCAGCCCACAATGGGCCATCAAGTTCCCCCATCCTGAGTCAATGTGGCATGTGTCCTTTGCTGCTGCTTCAGGTCAGGCCCCATGGCGTCCTCCAGGGGGCGCCGTACAAATGGCCCCATTCATTTGTAGGGGCCTGCTCTGCCCAGCTCTTCCCATCTTCTCATGTTATGGGTGCTATTGACTTCCATCTGGAATTCCATCAGCCCAGAGCCCAGAGACAGAGAGCAAGGGGCACAGGGGGCATTGGAAGACAATCGAGAGCCAACTTAGCATCAAGCTCACAAAGACAAAGACAGAGAATAATTTCATCACAGATCAAATTCCCACTTGGACCCCTCACACTCTCCTGAAGGAGATTCCACTCACAGGTTCTACACTGAATCACAAACCTCCCTCCTCACCCCACCGCAGCCTGTGGACTTCTTCCCTCACCTGCCTTTCTCTGTGTTTGCAGCACAGTTTCCCTGCATCAGTCAGGACTGTAGTCTGCCCACAGCACAATTCTCCCGTTAACTCTCTGCTAGGGAACAGCCCCAGGCCACCCTTCTCCACAGACACACATCAGTGGAAACATTCACAGTGATGTCCCCATTCCCAAAGCCCTTTATAAGTGTCTCTTGGTCTCAGGCCCAGTGTGCCATTCTTAGTGGACCACAGGAGGCTGCAGAATTCCCTTCTACCTGCTAGCTGGAATCGACCCCCTGGGCCCCAGGGCACTGATCCCGATCACTGCTCCCTCCTCAGGACCTGCAGAAGACCTGGCTGCACAGCTTCTTGAGTGTGCCATGTGATTGGAGTTGGCCTTGCTGTGTTGTTCTAATGATGGCATGAATGGGGAAGTTGGTGTCCTTAGGGATGGTCCACGTGCTGGTGCTGCTCTCCTGTCTGGCACTCAGTGGCCATTTTCTTATCTCTGCTGCCACACATGGTTCTCTCTTTGACCCATTTCATTTCACATGGCAAGACACAAGTTTTGCACTGTCTTTGGTGAAACATATCTCTCATTCTCTGGGACATTCAATGGGACTGAACAGAAATTATTGGCTCTTGACTGACCATTCTCTGTTATGCATCTCCCAGAAGGAAAATCATTTTCATGGTAGCTGTATTTTAGAGCCACTAGCCCTGGATTCTTGTTTTTTAAGTTTCTCCCTTATATCTGGCGAACTACACA
Organism: Dipodomys ordii; assembly: GCF_000151885.1. Classification (NCBI taxonomy): domain Eukaryota; kingdom Metazoa; phylum Chordata; class Mammalia; order Rodentia; family Heteromyidae; genus Dipodomys; species Dipodomys ordii. Next base: position 2,280 of record NW_012268721.1, read on the forward strand.
TAATATATAGGAAAATCACTTTAACACAGAATACAATTTTGCCATTGACTTCAAAATACTATGTTCAAAGGCGTTCCTGTCTTATGACATCTTGCCTTCATTGCAACAGTGTGAGCTGTATTAGTCTGGCACGGCCACGTGGATGTGGCTATTTTGTTTTTTAAAAAGACCACACCAAGAAATGTCATTGAGTACAAGGCTGTTTTATTGGAGTCAGGTGATGGGACATTGGT
>NW_012268721.1:2562-7792 GCF_000151885.1 Dipodomys ordii
GTGGATGTGGCTATTTTGTTTTTTAAAAAGACCACACCAAGAAATGTCATTGAGTACAAGGCTGTTTTATTGGAGTCAGGTGATGGGACATTGGTCACAGGAAATGAAAAGACCCCAAATCGACCCTGCCATGGAGGACTAGATGCAGCCTGGTGGCCTGGCCTCTTTCTAAGGTCTGCCCCAATGCCTGTGCAATGGATTCACTCATCTTTCCTTCTCGTTGGCTGTGAAAGTGCTTGTAACCTGCTCCCTTCCCTGAAGAGGGCGCTTGCTTGCTGATTTTTGTCTCCTAAATCTTGGTGACTGGTCTCTGGTGCAGAATAAGCTGGTCCTTTGGTGTAGCAAGCAAGTTGTTTTTCTTTTCAGTGGGTGTCACAGAAATTCCTAGCAGACACAGGGCCTTGGTAGGTCTTGCCTGCAATGCTAGCTACTGAAGAGGCTGAGGTCTGAGGATTCTCACTAAATGCCTGACCAGACAGGAAAAGCCATGAGACTAATAAACTATCAAAAAGCCAGATGTTGAGCTGTAGATGAAGTACTAGAGCGCCACCTGGAGCATGAAAGCTCAAGGATAGATTCAGGGCCTATGTTCAGGCCCCAGAAATGGCACAAAAGTACAAAATAGATAAATAAATACATGAAATTCTGGGCAAGGTGAGTGAGCACAGCCCATGGTGTCTCAAGGCCTGGCTGTGCTCTGCAACTGGAAGCTGAAGCCAGGTCTGTGTCCCTGAGCTTTCTCTACTGCCCCAGTGTGGCAGAAAAGATGAACTGCAGGCCGATTTCTGAGGTCTGTCCCAAGGAAGGAGACAAGGGTGTTTAGGGGGTGGGGTGGGGGGCGGGGGGAAGGGCTGGAGGGAAGTCTGTTCAAGGAGAGAGCTGATAGGGGAAGGTCAGAGTAGTGGGCATCTTCATACCCAAACACAGGAGGGGCTGAACTTGGAACTCAACCCAGTTCAGTCCCAAGACTTGGTGAGTCACAGGAAGTGAGGCACATGCTCCTCAGGGCCCAGCTTGGGGCTCTGTCTCCCCTGTCCCAGCGTCCTTCTCTGTGGGCCTCCTGGGGGCTCAGCTGAGAACATGTGTCAGTTGAGGTCACTTTCTTAGTGGTCCTTCATTTATCCCCTCATCTGAAGGTGTCTTCTAGCCCCACTCCAATCCATGCAATGAAGTTGTTTTCTCTGCCAGTGTAGCTTTATGAGGATTCCCTATCCTACCTCCTCTTTGCTTGTCTTCCTCTCTATAGGAGTTTAAAAAAATGTTATTATTTTATGGTTCTAATCCTGGGGTTTTAAATCAGGACTTGTGCACTCTCCCTAAGGGTTTGTGCTCAAGACCAGTACACTACCATTTGAGAATCATCTCTATTGTTAACTGTTTTTTGTGGTAACCTGGAGTTAAATGTCTCACAGATTTATGTCTTGGCTGGGCTTGAACCAGGATCATTAGATCCAGCCTCCTGAGTAGCTGGGATTACAAGCATGAGACACAATTTCCCCAGAGTCTCTAGGTCTTTTTAGAGATGAAATTCCACCTAGCTTCTTAGCAGAAAGGCAAGTCCTCCATCAGAAGGCCAAGTGCTTAAGGACAACATAGTCTCTCTCTCTCTCTCTCTCTCTCTCTCTCTGTCTTTCTTTCTCTCTCTCTCTTTGGTGGTTTTAGGCTTTTACGTAAGGGCGACTTGATTGTTAGGCAGGCTCTGTGGAATGTAAGTCATATCTCAGCCCGGTTTGATCTTTGTTTATTTATTGGAGGTTAATTATAAGATGTAAGAAGCTGGATAAGCACCAAGGTCATGCACGGAGGAATGTGTGAACACAAATGTGCTGTCCACTCAGGAGCAGGGCTCAGCCCTAGAGGAAGCACTGATTTATGATGTGTCTAAGCATTAGGAGAGCCAGGCACAGGACCCCACCATGGCTCCCACTAGGTGACAGATTAGGACCAGAAAAATCACAGGAAAGGAAGTCCACCAGGGATCAGCAGACACCGGGGAAGGATATGGTGTGCCGGGTTGTCTTTAGGGCTTATGCCTGTCAATCTCAGTATTTGGATGGTTCAGCTCTGGAAAACTGATGTTCAAAGGTCGCCTAAGGCAGAAAAGTAGAGAAAACTTCTTCTCTAACTGCCAAAAGGCTGTCCTGGAAGTGAGACTAAGTGTTAGAGCCCCTTTCTATCAAGTGAGAGGCTGTGGGTTCAAACTCCAGTTCCATAAAAAGGAACCAAAATGAGGGTCATTGAGCTGATGAACCCGCAGTACCCCAGCATCCTCTCAGTCCAGAAGCCAGAGACGGGCCTGGAAGCCATACTTGAACAAAATATCGCAAAACATTACTTGTATTTTTATAGAACTTCCAAACACAAGAAGCAAACAGCAGAACACATTTGGCAAACTGCTCCTTGCACACAATGCCCACTTCCCCATGGACATCCAACTGCCTGAAGCAGCGCCCACCCTTCCATTCCCACCTCTGAAGCAGCGTCCATTAGCCCACTCTCTGCCCAGCACCTACTTCTTCACCACGTAGCACCACAACTTGTCCAAGTAGCTTTGTCTTGTTGCAATCTCTTTGTAACCTGAAGTTGAGAACTTTTTTTTAATCTCTCAGGTCTATGTTGCTGCCTTGTTCAGAGCCCACACACAGCTGTGGAATGGATAAAGCCTGGAGCCCTCCAGATCCAGTGGCTCCTGCAGAAGCTCAGGCTGAGTTTGTGGAATGACTATCTCAACATGGCCATGTTATGTATGTTCAGTCACCTGGTTCTTTGCCATGTCTTTCTACATCCCATGTTCTCCTTCCTCTACAAAGAATTTTCCAGGCTTCCCAGGAGCCAAGGCCTAATCCAGTTCAATGCTTGCCCCTTGAATTTGTTTTTGATATTGAGATTCAAACCCAGTGCTCTATCACTGAGCTGCATCCCTAGACACATAGACTTATATTTTGGCTCTGAAGGCAACGGTGTTTTGTTGCATCTTCCCCCCCCCTTTTTAAAAATAGCTTTTCCCTTCCAGATTTAGGTCTTGAACTCAGGGCCTGAGATCTGTCCTTTGGATTTTGTGCTTGAGGCTAGTGCTTTATAACTGGAGTCACAGCTCATCTGGCTTTTTGTGGTTATTTGTGAATAAGAGCCTCATGGATTTTCCCCCAGGATAGTGATTCACACATAGATGACAGGCATGAACCATCCGCATGGGGGTGTTTTTTGCCATGTTAAAGGGGTTGAAAGAAAGGAGAAGCCATTGCATGGCAGTCACTCTGAGCAAGGCAGTGCAAGGTCAGTGAGCAGAAACAGCATCTCATCAGAGCACGGCTCCGTTGCCCATTCATCTACCACAGGCTCAGTGTGCTTGTCCTGTTCCTGTCCATATACCACACACAGAAATATGTCAGAGAAACAAGCATCCACTCTCATTTCAGGAGAAAATCCTGCCACTCTGCACATGGCATGCCCAGCTGTCTGTGGGTCACCTGATTTCCTATGTAGGGCCTTCTGTCTCAGAGATCTCCACAACTGGCCTCCTTCCTCTGCTCTCAGCCTCCACATCCTCCATCCCAGCTCAGGTCCTGGGGGCCTGTGGTCCATCCACCCACAGTGTCTCCATCCCCAGAACCTGGGTGTGGCTCAGGTCCCAGGGTCTGAGTAGCATCATGGGCCTTCCTTCTCAGGACCCAGCAGCACCCAGCCTGCCTCTCTTTACTTCCTTCTGTGTGTGACCAAGACAGGACTGTGTGTCCTACTCACCTGTCCCCGGGTGGCACATGGACCACAGCCATCGCAGCAAGTACTTCTGCAAGAGCTGCCTCTTCATTTCATTTTTTTTGTTTCTGATCCTTTGTATTTTTATTTTTTGGCAGTTTTGTGCATGCTCAGCTTCCTTACTTAGCTGGGGCTCTACCCCAGCGTCATGCATGCTGCCCATATGTTTGGAGATGAAGTTTAACAAACTCTTCCACTAAGGATGACATTGAATTGTAATCTTCCTAGGGTGTGAGATTTGTCCCAGTTTGTAGAGCATGAGCCAATAGGCTAAGGCATCAGAATTGGTGTCCTGGTCTCTGTCCATTAGCAAAGAATCATAATCTTCCTGACCTCAGCCTCCTGAGTAGGGAGCTTACAGGCCTGGACCCCCTTCCTCATTATTCTGCTGCCTTCTTCCTACATCATGAAGATTCTCCAGTGCCATACAAAGCTTTCTGTGAATTCTTGAGCTTTTGTCTCAGCACTAGCTAGAATTCTGTGCAGTCATCATTTGAATGTGAGGAAACATGGTAACAGTGAAGCACCATCCTCCTCACTGAGGTCCCACCACCCACAGCTGCTGTGGACCCCAGATGGGCATCAGGTCCCCACCCTCAGGACACATGGCATGTCTCCTTCCTGTCCTCCCTCCTCACCCCACCCAAGCCCTATGGACTTCTTCCCTCTCCTGTCTTTCTCTGTGATGCCAGCACAGTTTCCCTGTACTGGTCAGGCCTGTAGTCTGCCCACAGCACAATTCTCCAGCTATCTCTCTGCCAGGAAGCAGCCTCCAGCTGCCTTCTCCACTACCTGCAGACACAGGATCTGTGGAAATGTCTGTTTTCTCCACACGTCCTCCTCAATCACAGTCACGTCCCCATCTCCAAAGTCCTTTAAAAGTGCCCCTGGACTCAGGCCCAGTGTCCCTTTCTTAGTGGACCACAGGAGGCTGTGGAATTCCCTTGTCCAGTCTCAGCCCCAGCTAGCAGGGAAGGCTGTGAAGCAGGACTGCCACCCTCCCATCCTGACTCTGCCATCACCTGCTCAGGTAAGCACCTCAGCTCTGTGGGCCTGGGATTTGAGGAGGAGACCACTTTATACTGTGATCACATGCAGTGAGCTCTCCCAGTCAGAGTTTGTGCTGAGCACTGAGTCTGGAAGCAGAGAGCTACTGCTGCTGTGCTTTCCAGCTTTCAACTACTATTCATCCTTCTGAACCCTTCTTTGCAGGGCAGCATTGCCAAACCTGCTTTTTAATACATCAAATGTTTCTTCTGTGGTTTTTCTGGCAACCGTAATTCAATACTTAATGATTTCTTTTGTGGAGGTCTGGTATTGGTTTTATATTTTTGCTGTCTTTCTTTCTTTCTTTTTTTTTGGCGGGGGGTCTGATCATGGGGCCTGAACTCTGGGCCTGGGCACTGTCCCTCAGCTCTTCAGCTCAAGGCTAGTGCTCTACCACTTGAGCCACAGTGCCACTTCTGGCTTT
>NW_012268722.1:0-310 GCF_000151885.1 Dipodomys ordii
AAGTCAAAGCAGACACCAGAAAACATTGCAGGAAGGAATAGGAGAAACTCCTTGGCACAGGCTGAAATTTTCTTAATTAAGACCCCAAACCACAATGAATCAAAGAAAGTTTGGACAAATGGGATTGCATGAAACTACAGAGTTTCTGTATGGCAAAGGATATAGCTAGCAAGACCAATAGAAAGCCTACAGATTGGGAGAAGATCTTCACTAGCCATACAATGGACAAGGGTCTCATACCTAAAATATACTTAGAACTCAGACAACTAAATTTCCCAACACCTCAAAGAAACAACTGTCAGATAAATAA
>NW_012268722.1:7150-8517 GCF_000151885.1 Dipodomys ordii
TCCCCCTCCCTCTCCTTCTCATCCTTCTTCTTCTTCTTTGTCCATTATCATTTGGTCTGAGCTGGCACTCTTTATGCTTCTTCCCATAAGTGGGAAGATAGAAAGGTCTCATGAGTTTCCACTTTCTCTGATGAAACGTACTTCCACAAGGTGTTTTGTGTTTTACCCCTGTTGTCTGGGAGCCACAAATCTCTCCATCCTAACTTCCATTTCCACAATATTGGGAATAAGATAAATTTCACTGAATACAGCTATTGGTTGAGTTAGAGTCTCATAAAATGTTTGCTTAGGATGGACCTCAAACTGAGATCCTTTCTACCTGATCTCCTGAGAAGTTGGGAATTTCATTCATGCACCATTATTGTCTGACCAAAGACATGTTCTTTTAGGACTTAATTTTTCATTTTCTTCGAGAGATGGTCTCATATAAGAATTCCTCAGGACTCTCTAAGCTCTGTGCTATGAATGTTATCTCATTCTGTTAACAGGATGGCATCATGTTTCCTGGAGATTGTTATTACATTTGAGGATAATAATGACTTACTGTGGCTGCAGACTGAGTTGTCTTCTACAAGAATGTGAATGTCTTTGAATGAGGAAGCACCTAGCCCAAACTGAACACCAGGCATGGGCCTGCATGATACAAGTTACTAATCATTTAAAGTATGAATCTCTGTAAGTCAGGAAGACATACCCAATGGTCTTCCTAATCTTGGGATTTTTTTTTTTACCACACTAGGGAAAATGATCCCGAAATTCGGAATTACAAGACCAATACCTTTTAGAGTTAATTTTTAAAATTTTTAATGTTAAGGTGAGGTATAGTTATGTAGGTCAGTTGAACAGCCTCATTTTCTCCCTATTTTTCCCTTCCTGACCCTTCGACCCCCCAAGTTTTACAGTTCATTTCCAACATAGTGTCTAGTGAGTATCACTGCTCAATTAAGGATGATAGCCTACCATTTGGCATCTTTACATCATACTTCATCTTACTGAAGTCTCTGTTTTGTCTTCTCTCAGAGCCTTAACAATCAATGCTCAACTGAGCCATGAAAATATGTGATTTCCCACAAATGTGCTCATGCATGAAATAAGTTGATCTAGTCCAATTATCTTATCATCAAGTTAGAAAACTGACACATCACAAATAAAATGACTTCCCTAAGGCCATATAGGCACTTCAAAATATAGCCAGGATTAAAATCAATTCTGGTATTGAGATGACCTTACAAAATCTTCCCACTTAAATGTGCGAATGTAACTATTTCATGACACATGAAGAATATTGATTCAGATCTGTAGAACTAACACAAAATACTACAGGTGCTTGTGTGTGTGTGTGTGTGTGTGTGTGTGTGTGTGTGTGT
>NW_012268722.1:14902-15272 GCF_000151885.1 Dipodomys ordii
TTTTTTTTGATGAACTATTGAAGTTGACTGGCCAAAATTTTGTTGAGAAGTTTTGTATCGATGTTCATCAAAGAAATGGGTCTATAGTTCTCTTTCTTTGATGAGCCCCTTCCTGGTTTTGGGATGAGGGTTATGATGGCTTCATAGAAAGAGTTCAGTAGTGAACTTTCTCTTTTAATTTCTTTGAAGAATTGGAGGATATTGGTGTGAGTTCTGCTTTTAAGGCCTTGTAGAATTATGCTGTAAATCCAACTGGTCCTGGGCTTTTCTTACATGGGGGGTCTCTTATTTCTGTTTCTATTTCAATGATTGATATAGGTCTGACAAGATGCAAACATAAAGGGGATCCAAGTAGGGAAAGATGAAGTAA
>NW_012268723.1:0-2374 GCF_000151885.1 Dipodomys ordii
TTGAGCAATCAGTGATTCGTGCCGTTCTCACACAATTCGCCCTGGAAGCCTGGGCACACCAGGATCCAACTTGCCACACCCACCAGGAGAGGAAGGGCTCCACACACACACACACACAGATCTCTAACACAGGCAAAGCTTTGAGATCCCACCCCAACTCCACAGAAAAAGAAAATGCCGGCACCAATGGCTCCTGCCTATAATTCTAGTTACTCAGAAGGTGAAGATCTGAGGATTGAGGTTTGAAGGCAGCCTGGGCAGAAAAGTCTCGGAGACTCTTATCTCCAATTAACCAGTAAAAAGCCAGAAGTGGAGGTGTGGCTCAGTGGTAGAGTGTTTGCCTTGCATGCATGAGGCCCTGGGTTCGATTCCTCAGCACCACATAAGCAAAGAAAGAAAAAAAAAGAAAAAAGAAAAAGGCAGCCGGGCACTGGTGGCTCATGCCTGTAATCCTAACTATTCAGAAGCTGAGATCCGAGGATCACGGTTCAAAGCCAGCCCGGGCAGGAAAGTCCTTAAGACTTTTATCTCCAATAAATCACCAGAAAACCAGAAGTGGCGCTGTGGCTCAAGCGGTAGAGCACTCGCCTTGAGCTGAAGAGCTGAGGGACAGCGCCCAGACCCGGAGTTCAAGCCCCATGACCAACAAAAAAAAGAAAGAAAGAAAAGAAAAAAGCAAGAAAACACACTGCCCCAAACTGCTGTATGATGCCCATCCAAGTCACTTAATGTCTCTGAATCCCTTCCCCAAAGCTGAGAGGGTGGGAGATAGTTTCTGAAGCCACTCTGGGCTCTGCTTCTATGATTAGGATTCTGATTCTTAACCACCAAATGAGGCAAAGGGTCCCTCGGGCTGGATGGCCACTTCAGCTGTAAAAGGAACCATGCCACACCCCTTGACATCAGCCTTAGCTGTTAGGGCTTTCTGAGCCTGGCCTTGGGGAGCACCAAATGGGTAAAGAGAGAAGGTAGGAGGGAAGGAGGATGGGAGCCACTTCTGCAACTAAGCTACAACTCCTCAAGTAGGCTGCATCCCGGCCTGCTTTGTAAGAGGACCAAGGTGTCTGGCTCCCAACACGTCACATCCCGCCTACTGGGAGCTAGCAGATGAAGGAAAAGGCAGAAGAGAGAAATAACAAATATCCCACCCATGGGGAAAGGCTCCTACATGCGTGCAGGCCCCGGAGATCACAGGTGGATGCACTCTCCCCATGCCGGCGCACATGGCCTCCCCCACACTCCCCCCCCACAGGCCCATTTTGTGTTATTTGTTCATCTCTCCTGGGAGAGGAGTAACTACACTGCAAGAACAAATACCGTTATCATACCTCATACCACCCCCATATACAACATGGCTGAAAGCAAACATCAATAGCTGCATAGCAATTGAATACATAATATTAGATACATTCCCATCCCGTTGTCCCTGTGAGAGACGAAGACATACACACACACACACACACACACACACACACCGCCCCGCCATGAGCCAAGCTCCCCTTTCTGTCTGTCCTCCATTTCCATCACGCCTACATACACATTTCCTTGTATTACAAACACCTTTACAACACAGAGCTTTTTATTCTTATTTTGTGTTTGTACTAGGGCTTGAACTCAGGGCCAGGGTGCTCTCCCTTAGCTTTATTGCTTAAGGCTAGTGCTCTACCACTTGAGCCACACCTCCACTTTCAGCTTTTTGCTGTTTAATTGAAGCTAAGGGTCTCACCATGGACTTTCCTTCCAGAGTAGCTAGGATTACAGGTGTGAACACTGGCGCACAGTGAACACAGAGTTGTTGTTTGTTGTGGTGGTTTTTCAATCTGACAACTAAAGCCCCCAAAGCTATTTATACAATGCTTTTCTCAAATGCACCAAGTCATAACCCATTGTGGAAGGGGCAGGCCAGGCTAGTTAAGGGGGCTTTCCAAGGACTGCTGCGTTGGGACTCTTTGGTGCTAAGACCAGCGTCAGCACAACCTGCTCACTAGCACCTGTGCAAACAAGGAGTCACAGACATTTCCACATAATCCAACACGGCAGACACTTCAAAAGAAATCTTGCTAGCTGGCAGGAGCATGCATCGTGCGATGCTCAGTCAGCAAGCTAGGTGTGCTCCTGCCTTCTGAGGGACAGCATGTGGGAGACCCAGGGGCCTCTTTTCCTGGCTGTTCCTTGTGGTCTGCTGGCCCGGCCTGCGCCCCTCACCTGCCATCCGAGGCCCCGCTAGGCTTGCTCCCCTGCCCTTACACTTCTGTTTTCTTTCTCTCTGCTCTCCTTGGTGATAGCTCACTTTGGTGGCTTAGGGACTCCCAACCCCGTGTTTACAGCTCTGGGCTCTTCCCTGAGTGACAGTCTTGCATCCCCGCCTGACTGC
>NW_012268723.1:3968-5250 GCF_000151885.1 Dipodomys ordii
CACAGCACCACTTCCAGTTTTCTTTTTGTTCATTGGAGATAAGAGGCTCAAGGAGGAGCTGGGAAAGTGGCTCAGTGGTAGAGCGCTTGCCTTGAGCTGAAGAGCTGAGGGACAGCACCCAGGCCCAGAAGTCAGGCCCCATGACCAGACCCCCCCCCAAAAAAAAACAAGAGTCTCAAGGACTTAACTGCCTGGGATGGCTTTGAACTGTGATTCTCAGATCTCAGCCTCCTGAGTAGCTAGGATTACAGGTGTGAGCCACCAGCACCGGGATTATCTTAACACACAGTTTCTTCCACCCACTGTTACTAATACATGGATACAAATTACAATTACTCTTTAGGATGAGGAAACCAGCTTGTGGTTCACGCCTGCAATCGCAGCTACTCAGGAGACTGAGATATAAGGATTGTGGTTCAAAGCCAGCCTAGGCCAGAAAGTCTGTGAGACTCTTATCTTTAACAAGCAAAAAGCTGGAAACGGAGCTCACTAGACTTAAAAAGCTAAGGGAGCTGCGCCCCAATGGCTCATGCCTGTAATCCTAGCTACTCAGGAGGCTGACATCTGAGGATCACGGTTCAAAGCCAGCCCGGCAAGAAAGTCCTTGAGACTCTTTTCTCCAATAAACCACTAGTGGAGCTGTGGCTCAAGCGGTGGAGCACTGGCCTTGAGCTGAAGAGGACAGAGACAGCACCCAAGCCCAGAGTTCAAGCCCCACGACCAACAGAAAAGAAAAAAAAAAGCTAAGGGACATCACTGAGGCCTTGGGTTCAAGCCCCAGTACTGACACCAACCCGGAGGAGAAAGAAGAGGAGGAGGAGGAGAAGGAAGAGGAGGGAGGGGGGAGGAGGAAGAAGAAGAAGAGGAGGAGGAGGAAGAGGAGGAGAAGGAAGAGGAGGAAGAGGAGGAGGAAAAAGGAAAAAACCAAGATTCAAAAAGCAGAAGTAACATGTCAAAGACCACACTGATGGTGAGAAGCAGTTTGAATCCAAATCTGTCTAACTTTAAAACTTCTGATGGGATATGTTCTTGGTCAGAAAGTCAAGCCTTCTAGAAGTTTCTTAGAAGCTCTAATCTATAGTTTTATATCCAACCTGGTCTCCTCATTAAGCCCTGTAGACCACTTAGCTCACACACCCCTGTATTCCTACCAGGAAAACCCTGCCCTTCCCTTCCTACCCCTGAAACTCTGTCATCCTTTGAGGCTAGCCTCGCCCGCCCTCCTCCTTCAAGCCTCTCCTGACCACTAGACATAGTAAGCCCAAGTAGTCCTTATTGAGCA
>NW_012268723.1:19455-22359 GCF_000151885.1 Dipodomys ordii
TTTCTTTTTGCTTATGTGGTGCTGAGGAATCAAACCCAGGGCCTCAGGCATGCAAGGCAAGCGCTCTACCACTGAGCCACCTTCCCAGCCCTCTGATCTCCAATTAACTACAAAAAAAAAAAAAAAACTAGAAAAAGCACAGTGGCTCAAGCAGTAGAGCACTAGACAAGTAAAAAAAGCTCAGGGACAGTGCATGGGCCCCAAGTTCAAGCCCCAAGACCAGCGCGCGCGCGCACACACACACACACACACACACACACACACACAGAATGTACTAGAAGTGAATGAACACAGGGTATTACAAAAGCTGCCTAGGAAATAAGAACGGAGGAGCGGACCTGTCATCTCCAGATACACTCAGTGTCTGCACCCCCACAACCACGCATAATATATACCTGAAAATATACACATGCCTATTTTCATGTACATATATGGCCTCACCTTTATTCTCCCAAATGCTTATTAATATCTCTCCATTCATTCCACAAATCTTTATCAAACACCCACTAAGTGCCTGGTACTATATTAGGTGGAGAGAATAAAAGATGAATAAAAACACATCCTGCCCTTTTGTCATAGACAAAGCAGCACCTCAACAGATCACACATCAAGATACACACACACACACACACACACACACACACACACACACACACCATACCCAGACACCCATGTCCCTGAGAGCTGTCTGACATCCACCAAATCTCTCTCTCTCATTCACATACACACAAAATGGGTCACAACACAGCTGAAAACAATTCACCTGATGCACATCCCCTTCATAGACACAACCATCCCCCTCACACACAACAACTCAAACACATCTTTTTTTTTTTTTTTAATTGGGGCTTGAACTCTGGGCTTAGGCACTGTCCCTGAGCTCCTCAGTTCAAGGCGAGCACTCTACCGCTTCAGCCACAGCGCCACTTCCAGTTTTCTTATTGGAGATAAGGTCTCACGGACCTTCCTGCCCGGGCTGACTTTGAACCGTGATCCTCAGATCTCAGCCTCCTGAGTAGCTAGGATTACAGGCATAAGCCACCAGTGCCTGGCTCAAACACATCTTAAGACACAACCACACAAGTGTGTGGTTACTGGTTTACTGGCTTACTGGAGCCTCTGGCCAATGGGTATTTTCACAATGACCAGGGTGCCTCTGAGTGCATTTTCATATGACTAGGCCCAATTCAGCCACAGTGACACCACAGACCTGTTTCTGTAATCTCTCCATAGTTCAACAATCCGCTCCATCAAATTTTCTTAAGAAGCTTAGTGGGGAGGGGTTAAAGGAATTAGAGAACAAAGCTAAAGACCTGAAAGGATTCTTTACAAATTCCAGGTATCTTACTGAGGACTCACAAACACATGCACCTTGGTGCCTAACTACACATCTAAGCACACATGTGAACTCATGCATACTGCTCACTATACTAAGACCAGACCTCTGCCAACAAGCACTACTATTCAAACTACCATTCACACCTAAACACGCTGCCAGACTCGTGGGCCTCTGCACGCAAAACACGTGGTTTCACAGTTTAGGGAGCACCTGAGTTCCTTGGAGAAAAGGAGAGAAGGTGTCAGATTCCTTAATACACACATTTCCTGAAGATGTAGCCCACAACCTTGTACAAACAACCCTATAAAAACAATCCCAAATCCCTCCCAGGTATTCATCAAAGCACTATCCAAACAACAGAGTTCTCATACCTAGAGCCACACCTGCAGACTTGGCTCCTCTCAGGGTCTGCAACCATGGGGACACCCATCACCACAGCCACCCTGGCCTGTAGATACACACTTGCACATACACACTCCCATACACACATACATACAGAGTGACCCAGACCTTCTAGGAGTACTGGGATCAGGGAAGTCTGACTACACATATCTGCTGGGAAAAAGCCACTAGTCTCAAATTGATGAGGTAGGGCCTCACCCTACCTGCCCAGACAGACCAAATTAAAAGAGGCGCCTAAAAGTCCCTCCTCCCCTCATCCCCAGCAAAAGTCACAACCAAGCCTAGCTCAAGCCAAGGCTCTCCACTGGTCTCAGCCAGACACCCCCCCCTAAAACCTGGGGTGCTGATGGGACACCGCCTCCAACACCTCCCTCTCATCTCCCAAATATATATTCAATCCCATGTTCTAGAGTTCTAGCAACCCTTATCCAGAGCAGTGACCCTTGCCAGAACGCCATGCTCCTAAGGCTTCCGATTTCTGACACAGACGCTTCCCTTCTTTCGCCGAGAGAGACGACCTGCCATCTTGGCCCCTCACCCATACTAGTCAGCTCCTACTCAGGTCTCTGGTGATTCGGTAGTGAAAAACAAACGCTCAGCTCCGTCCCCACTTTTGCCGTTCCCACCCCCATGTGGGCTCCGTCCAGAACTCAAACGCCCTGCTCAACCAGCCCTTCAGCAGCAGCACCTGGCCCTGTCCCTCGGAGGCCACGCCCACTCTAGACCCGCCCACTCTGAACCCGCCAATGATGGCCCCGCCCGCGACGCCCGCTCCCCACGCTGTCTCCCGCAGGCCCCGCCCCCACCAGCCCCTCAGGACGGGTACCCACTGAACTCGAGGACTCACTGGCCACGCCCACGGCTGCGTGCCTCGCCCGCCTTCCGGCCGGCTGCTTAGGGACCGAGCCCTCCCTCAGACTCCCGCGATCCAGGGCCCCTCCCTGGGACTTATCCTTGCACGCGCAAGCTTACAGGCCCCGCATCCCGGGACCTCCGCCCTCCGGGCCCCCAGCCCCAGGCGCAGGGCGTCGGCTCCCCCAGCCAGGGCTCACCTTCACTGCAGAACTTGCCGCCGAAGCCCGTGTGGCTGCAGTCGCAGCCCACCTCGCCGGGGGCCAGCACGGTGCAGAGGCCGCCGTTGGCGCAGGGGTTGCGCGCGGGCG
>NW_012268724.1:0-2774 GCF_000151885.1 Dipodomys ordii
TGCTGTGGCTCAAGCAGTACAGCACTCGCCTTGAGTTGAAGAGCACAGGGACAGTGCCCAAGCCCAGAGTTCAAGCCCCACGACTGACCAAAAAAAGAAAAGAAAGAAACACTTAAAAATTATGTAAGTATAAAGAAATGATATTGAGAAAAGAAAAGGATAGGATTAGAAGAGGAGAGAGATATGAAGAAAAATTGAAAAATAAAAAATAAAAAATCTTAAAATTTGAATACTTAAAAATTATATAGGTATAAAGAAATAATACTACTATTAAAGAAGTTCAGCCTAAGAGGTTGTGAATTGAATAATACATTTCTGAATTAAGCATGTACATAATGAGGGATAAGGTCTAATAGTCAATGATGGGTATATATCTTGGGATGAGCAGAACAGCAATTAAGTCACACAAAAAAGAAAGAAAAAAAGGAACAAAATTTTAAGAGAGATTTAAACACATGTGCGCCTGTGTACACACACACACACACACACCCCTAAAATAAAACACTATGAAAGAAAAAATAATAGAAAACAAATTTTTAATTAAAAAAAATAGGTAGATAAAAGAGTTGTTTGATTTTTTTTTTTTTTTAGGGTGGGGGACATCTTGTATCTCCCATGTGACCATAACCGGTCTCATGGTGGAGTCTCTGGTCAACTTGTGCTGTTTGGTTTTCCTGTGTCTTGATTCGTTTCTTAAGTCAGTTTGAGCAGGAAGAAAGAAGTTCTGCCTTACCTAGGACTTTGTGATCTTTCTCCTAGACTAGTTCAGTGAGAGGGAGATCTCATTTGAGTAAAGGCAGAAAAAGGGAGATGGCTGTTTCCTCTAGCTTGGAGTTGTTAAGATGAGGCTAGGTTCTGGGTAGGGTTAAGGCCTATCAGCAATCAGTAGCTTTTCCCTAAGGGGCTAGCTCCTGAGACACTCACAGAGCCCAGCCTGGAGCCATTCTAAGGGTTTATATTTACTGAGTTTCAATTGTTTTTCTAGTCTGTAGTGGGGAGGGGCAGCCTCTGGCTCTGTTTACCCAGTGAAGAGAGTCAATCCTCTGGGGGTAGAGTTACTCTGCCTGGGTGGGGTGGCTCAGCTCCTGGATAGGGGTGGGGCTACATTCCCACTGCTCCCTGATAAGGAGTGAGTTTGTCAGGATTCTACTCATAGCAGACTCTTGGTTCCTGGACCATCCCTGGTCTGCATCAGCAGGATGAAGATTTCTGCTCCTTGTCAGTTCTTGGTGGTGGTGAGTTTAATCTGTTCACACACTGTGCCTTTGTCCAAGACTCTCTCTGTTGATATGGTGGCCAAGGCAGCCACTGCAGCCACTGCCGCAGCTGCTGCCACCACCACCTCAGCCACCGCTACTACAGGCAAGTGCTCAGATCTGTCTCCTTGACCAAGCTGCCTGGATTTTCGCTCTCTGGCCAAACTCTCTGTACTGTGATGGCACACTTGATGTGTTTCTCTAGCCGAGGACTGTTCACTTGAACACTAAAACTGCTTTCTATGTGAGTTTGTTTAGCCTCCAGCTTCTCCTCTGCCATCTTCCTCCAGACCTCTATGAGAATCTTATGTCCAATAAACCACCAGAAAACTAGAAGTGGTGCTGTGGCTCAAGTGGTAGAGCACTAGCTTTGAGCTGAAGAGCTAAAGGACAGTGCCCAGGCCCAGAATTCAAGTTCCATGATGTACTAAAAGAAAAAAAAAAAAGAATATATTTCTTTCTTTGTGTGTGTGTGTGTGGGGGGGGTGCCATTTCTTAGAAAACAGGAAGATAAAGGTTTTGATTCTATCAAAATTTGTACAGGATCTGTCTGGAAGTAAAACAGATGTCTTTTGAAATAGTGCAAAAGTCTTTTTTGGTTATTATTAAAATTCCTAAAGTTGGCAAAAATTGATTTTAATATTTTGAATAGTTTAAATAAATAAAAACAGTTTTTTAATCTAGTAACTCAGTCTTCCACAAGAGCCCCCTTAAAATCAATTACGGCTTGTTTTTACTACCTAAGGCTTTTTCCTAACTCCAGGTTCTTTTCCTTCTCCTTGGAAAGCATTGGCTTTAGAAAACTTGCTTTTTCTCTGCTCTTTTCAGATGTAAAGTATTGTTGATTCCTATTACTTTGAGGCATAATTTTTTTTGCTATCCAAGGACAATTTATGGGTTACATCTTAGACTTTAAAATGGATCAGCAACAAAGTTAGTGTCCCTAGGCTTCAGTTAAGTTAGAGGAGAGAAAAGAGTATAAGAACCTAACTACAAGTATCAGTTGCCAAATGCTAACAACCTAGTTACATTGACCATCCTCCCCAGTTAAAATATCAGTGCTTTGCCTTTAGCAAACCTCAGTTTTGTCTCAGAAGTTTCCTTTAATGCATCTACTTTATTCTAATAATCTTAACTTCCATGGCAACCTTGTTTAAATAAGACCTGCTGGTCAATTTAATAACTATCCATATTTTCCTTCATAGTTCATTAATATAAATAGCACATATTCATATCAGAAGTGAAATTCTGTTAGAGAATGAATATTGAAAAATATATACAATGCCTTTAACTATCGATGTGTTACTTTATCATTGAGCAATATTATTTTTGTGCCATTTATACATATTATACAATGTTTCTGAAGGCATTAATTAGCATTAATTGTCCTGATATGCAAGATTACAACCCGCAGCAACTCTGTAAAATCACATTGAGTGGTATTTTTAGTTTCCCTACTATTCATAGAAAACTTTATTTGTCAGGTTACATTAATCAGAGTTAAAAGAAAAGCAGACA
>NW_012268724.1:7184-7953 GCF_000151885.1 Dipodomys ordii
GAATTCTTCAATATAAGATATTACTTTTAACATTCTAATGTAAGTTATTATAAATTTTCTAAAATTTCTATATAAGAAATAATTTATAATATAATCAATTAAGAGAAAATATTTTGTGATGAATATGAGAGTTTATATGATAAAAATAAGCTTTAGGAGTATTTATAGTATGTGTATATACTTTGATAATAAGACAAATATCAGAGCCATCACTTATATGTTTGGTATTTTCTCATATTAATAATTTGGGCTATAACACTTAGAAATCATCTGTCACAACACATATACAAGTACAGAAGCGAGAGAGAGGGGTGAGAAGGACAAGGTGTAGAAAAAGGAAAAGGAGAAGGGGAGGAGAATGAGCAGACAAGAAAGGAAGGAAGGAAGGAAGGAAGGAAGGAGGGAGGGAGAGGGGGAGGAAGGGAGGGATGGAAGGAGGGAGGAAAGGGGGAGGGAGAAATGGAGGAAGAAATTAAGGGAGGAAGGAAGGAAGGGAAGGAGGAAAGAAGGGAGGAACGAAGAGAGGAAGGGAGGAAGGGAGGTTGAAAGGGAGGGTTTTATAAAGTTCCAAAAATAGAACACACTTTAATAAATTTGATTTGAATAATAAAAGAAAACCATAGAAAATATATCAATGTAAGAGCACATGAGTTCAGATATGGGAATCAAAATACTTATGGGAGATACTATTTTATAAAAGAAAATCAAAATCATATAAACTGTGGTAGGAATAAAAAATGGTTGAGACATTGACCTATTGCAAAAAAAA
>NW_012268725.1:0-820 GCF_000151885.1 Dipodomys ordii
GCTTAAACTCAGGGCTTGGGCACTGTGCCTGAGTCTTTGTGCTCAAGGCTAGCACTCTATTACTTGAACTACTGCACCACATAGGCTATTTCTGAGTGGTTTATTAGAGGTAAGAAAAGACTTTTCTGTGCAGGCTGGCTTCAAACCACAAGCCTCAGATCTCAGCCTCCTAAGTACCTAGTGTGTGAGCCACTAGCTCCCCTAGCTCCCAGCTCCTTTTTTTTTTTTGAAGTGCTAGGGAGGGGCTGAAAATGTGGCTTAGTGGTACAGTGCTTGCCTAGCATGCATGAGGCCCTGGGTTCAATTAATCAGTACCATTTATACAGGAAAAGCTGGAAGTGGCATTTCACTCAAGTGGTGAAGCACTAGCCTGGACCACACAGAGCTCAAGGACAATGTTCAGGCCCTGAATTCAAGCTCCAGGACTAGCACACAAATAATAACAATAATAATAATGAAATAAAAAGAAATGAAGTGCTAGGAATTGAAACACAAGCCAGTCCAAAAATTTACTTCTTGAAACAGATCAGTTGCATAGTCATGTGAAATATAAGACTGAAACCACTATTCCTTGGTCGGTTGTAGGGCTTGACCTCTGGGCCTGGGCGCTGATCCTGAGCTCTTGAGCTCAAGGCTAGCGCTCTACCACTAGAGCCACAGCTCCCCTTCTGTTTTTCTGGTGCTTAATTACAGGTAAGTCACATAGACATTCCTGCCCGAGCTGGCTTTGAATCATGATCCTCAGATTTCAGCCTCCTAAGTAGCTAGGATCACAGGGGTGAGCCACAGGCACCAGGCTAACAACTCTTTTTTTTTTTTT
>NW_012268725.1:870-6457 GCF_000151885.1 Dipodomys ordii
CCACATAAGAAAAAAGCCGGAAGTGGTGCTGTAGCTCAAGTGGTAGAGTGCTAGCCTTGAGCTGAAGAGCTGAGGGACAGCGCCCAGGCCCAGGGTTCAGGCCCCGCGACCGGACCCCCCCAAAAAAAAAAAAGTTCATAGCCAGGTACTGGTGGATCACACCTGTAATCCTAGCTATTCAGGAGACTGGGAGCTAAGGATCATGGTTTAAATCCAGTCCAGGCAGGAAAATCCACCATTTATTATTTTTGCCAGTCATGGAGCTTGAACTCAGGGCCTAGGAACTGCCCCTGAGCAACTTTGTGCTGAAGTCATGAACTCTACCACTTGAGCAACCGTGACTTTGGAGTGTGTTTATTGAAGAGACTCAGACTTTCCTGCTCAGGCTTGCTTTGAACCTAAATCCTCAGACCTCAGCCTCCTGAATATCTAGGATTATAGATAGGAGCCACCTATGCCCGGCTAATCCATAACATTATCTCCAATTAAACACCAAAAGCCAGAAGTGGAGCTGTGGTTGAACTTAGGTGGAAGAGGGCTAGTCTTGAGTAAAAAAGCTTCAGGGTTAGTGCTCAAGCCACACAGACACAGACACACACACACACAAAGTTGCATATTTAGGATAACAATAATTTGGAGGCCTCAAGTGCAGCCTTTATACAAAGGAATGACAGCTTTCAGAGTGCTTGACAAATTAAAGAAAAATCACTAGGTAAAATGTACACAGAACTAGAAGATGGCTAAAGCAAGGCCAGACAAGATTTTACAGGATGGCTTCTGGATAAAGGTAGTGGCAGTTACAATATTTAAAGCCACTCAGACAGGACATTGCTTTGGTGCGGTTTGAGGCATGGCTCAGTTGGTAGAGTGGTAGCCAAGGAGAAAAGCAGCAAATATTGAGTTGTGAGTCCCATTCTCAGATCTAAAGGAAAACTTTTTGCAAAGATGTGCTATACATATCTGTATTTTGTTTTTCAGGTGCTGGGTATTGAAGTGTTCAATTAATCTAGGCAAGCATGTTCTACCACTGTGCTACACCTATAACTTAGAATATGTTTTTTTTTTGGGTGCTAGTCTCCTGAGACTTGAACTTAGGACCTAGGCACTGTCAGCTTTTTCCTTTAAGGTTGGCATTCTACCACACCCGCTTCTAGCTTTTTGGTGGTTAACTGGAGATGTTCCATGGTTTCTTGTCTGGGCCGGCTTTGAACCATGATCCTTACATCTCAGCCTCCTGAGTAGCTATGACTGTAGGTGTGACTCATGATGCTGAGCCTAGAATACTTTTTTATTTGGGGATTACATAATGTTTTGACCAAGCTTGATCAAAAAACTTACAAAATTTCCAATTTCTGCAGGCATATTATCTGATTTGACTCCAAGAAGCTCTGAGCCAGCCAGAATTATTGCATTTGTGTTTATATTTGTTGATAATTCTTTAGTGGAAGCTGGGTGGCATGGGGAAAATGAATCATTTATAGTACTCAAGGTAAAAAAAATGAAGATCTATTTTTAGGGAACCAGTATTCATAAAACAATTTTTGTGGCAACAAGGTAGCATGCTTTGTGTGGTTTCAAGTTATAGATTCTCAAACTTACTCTAGATATAGTATAGGTAAATTTGAGTAACTATACAGCATTGAATTATTTTTATCTGAACATCTATAGTTTATCAATGGCAGCCTCTTTGGAAGCATATACATTCATAGATATCAAGAGTATTATATATTATGCCAATGAGAATAAGTCTCTAAATAAAGTTAAGAAAAGTACTCAAGATGAATTCATAAGATATAAAGGTGAAATCATAGCTGGGCGCTGGTGGCTTATGCCTATAATCCTAGCTACTCAGGAGGCTGAGATTGAGGATCATGGGCAGGGAAGTCCATGAAACACGCTAGCGCTCTACCACTTGAACCACAGCACCACTTCTGGCTTTTTCCTGCTTATGTGGTCCTCACGCATGCAAAGCAAGCACCCTACCATCACTGAGCTACCTTCCCAGCCCCTCCATGAAACTCTTATCTCCAATTAACCACCAGAAAACCAAAAGTGGCACTGCAGTGGTAGAGTGCTAGCCTGCACTGTATCCAGGCCCTGAGTTCAAGTCTTACAAATGACCAAAAAAAAAGGTGAAGTTTTGAGGGATGGTCCTTGTATAGGTTTTTCAAGTTACCATAAATAACACAATGTCAGAGAAATGTCTTTTGAAACCAAATATTTAATATTTTCATCAAGCTGTTCCATACATTTCAAGCAAATGCCAACTGGAAGACCAAATCCAGGAATTCATAAGGGAAACAATCTTCCAGACAAAGAACATTAAAGTGATCATCATCCACTCTAGCCATAGTACTAGTGGCTATAATCATGGCAGTTAGCCAGCATTATCCAGATTATCGAGTGTTTACCTGTTGAGAGAAAATGTAAGTTTCAAAACTTGTACAGTGATAACAGAATCTTAAGGATGGAAGCTATTTAAGGTATTCTCCAAATTCCTTGATATTACAAGAAAAACAAAAATGTCTCTTTTTGACCTTATAAGGAAATTTACAATCTATCTCTCTCTCTATATATACTTACCACATCATCAATTTTCAGAATGCTTCGGACAGTTTCAGTTGCTAAGGTCAGAGCACTGACTGAAACCAACAAAGGCTGGACAACCATTTCCTCTAAAATATTGGAAATACCACCCTGCAAAACAGCATAGGTTACTTTTAGTGCTTATTTACTATATACATTAATATTACCTTGACATAAGTATGCCTTCAGACTTTTTCAAACCTATCTTTCTCAGAGGAGGTACATCAAGGCAGGATATTCTACTAAGTTTTTCTCTAACTTGCAGGTTGGATTTCAACTACAAGTTGAGAAAATGCTGAGTCTCATCTGTTTAAAAATATCCTGGCAAGGGCTGGGAAGGTGGCTCAGTGGTAGAGTGCTTGCCTTGCATGCAAGAGGCCCTGGGTTCGGTTCCTCAGCACCATATAAGCAGAAAAAAGCCCAAAGTGGTGCTGTGGCTCAAGTGGTAGAGCACTAACCTTGAGATGAAGAGTTGAGGGACAGCACCCTGGCCGAGTTCAGGCCCCACGACTGAGCAAAAAAATTAAAAGAAAAAAAAATCCTGGCAAAATCAGGTAGGTGATTATAGTTTAAAGTTACGAGATCTTTGTCATGTGCTGATGTCTCAAGCATTTTATCTAATCCTAGCTATCAGGAAGCTGAGATCTGAGTCTGAGAATCAAGATTCCAAGTCAGCCTGGGCAAATAAATCTAAGAGACTGATATCTCCAGTTAACCAGCCAAAAGCTGGAAGTGGAGTGTGTGACTGAAGTGGTAGAATGCCAGCCTTAATCAAAAAAGCCAAGCAAGAGTGAAAGGCCCTGAGATTAAACCCTAGTACTGGCACATACGCACAGAAGTCAGGAGATTTTCAATGCTTCAATTACCTATGGCTATTAATTAAGAGTTGGACCAAGTCACTCTTCCTTTACATTCCTGTACTTTCCACCTTTGGTTCTTCATTACACAATTCTAGTTCCTTCATCCCTGGCTAAGACAAATATCCATACCTCCAGATTTCTCTCCGTAAAAAAAAAAAAAAAACCAAAAAAACCAAAAAACCCATTGCCCTAATTTGTTAACAGACCTTACTGGACCCTAACTATAGGAGAAATGCCTGCCTCAGCACTCAAGGGTCTCTTCATTCTAGCTTTTCTATGTTGTACATAACCCTTCCTTACACATGGGAATAACCTCTTGATCCGTTTTCACCTGTAAACTACTGCTGTACCATATGCAATTTCCTATTCACCACCAACCTAACCAAGTAGTGGCACTGTCCCTCTTCCTTTGGGCTTCTGCACTACTCAAAAGTAACTTTTGAGGGCTAGGAAGGTGGCTCAGTGGTAGAGCACTTGCCTTGCATGCATGAGGCCCTGGGTTCGATTCCTCAGCACCACGTAAGTAAAAAGAAAAAAGCCGGAAGCGGCACTGTGGCTCAAGTGGTAGAGCGCTAGCCTTGAGCTGAAGAGCTGAGGGAGAGCACCCAGGCCTAGAGTTCAGGCCCCACAACCGGACCCTCCCCCCCAAAAAAGTAGTAACTTTTGAGCATTATTTTTTCTTACAATCATAGATTTGTTCTTCAACACTCAATGTATTTACTTCACTACACTATGTTCACAATAACAACAGTTCACTTTTATACAGCTCTAATATTGCTCTTAGCTCTTGATGTATGAACTTTTTTGTTGTTGTTGTTGGCTGTTGGGACTCTGGGCCTGATCGCTGTGCCTCAAGGCTAGTGCTCTACCACTTTGAGCCACAGCACCACTTTGGGTTTTCTGGTGGTTAACTTTGACATAAGAGTCTTACAGAGCTTTCTGGCCAGGCTGGCTAAGATCTCAGCCTCCTGAATAGCTAGGATTACAAGCATGAGCCACTGGCACCTGGTTTAACTATTGTTTTTACAATGAAAAGAAGTTGAAGAACAATTAAAAGTAACTAGGTAAAAGTTATTAAGACCAAAATAGTACTTCGCATTAATGGAAATAGTTTTTCCCATTTTTAAAGTCATACACACTTTTGCAAGTCTCACATTTAAGTCCAAGATCACACACACACTACTTTTAAAGTATAAAGTCTTTTTTTTTTTTTTTTGGTCGGTCCTGGGACTTGAACTCTGGGCCTGGGCGCTGTCCCTCAGCTCTTCAGCACAAGGCGAGCGCTCTACTACTTGAGCTACAGCACCACTTACTTAAAGTATAAAGTCTTACCTAACAGATAATTACAAAGCTCTTAGTATTTTTATCTTAATCATCATTTTCTCCCATAAAGATTATGTCATTACCTTTCGGACATTAATGCCTGTAGTCTTTTCTCCTTGGGCATGCCGGTTTCTTAATTCTGTTACTGTGGAAATGGGATTCAGGCCAGCATTTTCAGCTAGCGTAGATGGAATGACCTCCATAGAATCTGCGAAGGCACGGACGCAGTACGATTCCATACCACTCAGTGTTCGTGAATACTCAGTCAGTCTTAAGGCCAACTCTATTTCTGGAGCACCACCTCCTGCAATAAGAGCTCTGAAATCCACAAATATTTTTAAGCTATTTTAACAGCAAATTTTATTTTAGTGCTAGTACTAGGGCTTGAACTTAGAATCTTGAGTTCTTGCTTAAGGCTGGCATTATACCACTTAAGCCAAACATTTACTTCCAATTTTTTGTGGGTTAATTGCAGATAAGAATCTCATGGACTTTTCTGCTTGGGCTGGCTTTGAACTGCAATCCTTAGGTCCAAGGTTCCTGAGCAGTTAGGATTACAGCTATCAGTGTCCCACAAATAATTTTTTTTTAACCAGTCCTGGGCTTGAACTCAGGGCCTGGGCTCTGTCCTTGAGCATCTCTGTGTTCAGGCTAGTGCTCTACCACTTGAGCCACAGTGCCACTTGGAGCCACAGTGCCACTTCCAGCTTTTGCTGTTTATGTGGTTACTGAGGAATTGAACCCAGGGCTTCATGCATGTTAGGCAAGCACTCTATCACTAAGCCACATTCCCAGCCAAATAATTTTTTTTTTTTTTT
>NW_012268725.1:19352-20867 GCF_000151885.1 Dipodomys ordii
TTTTTGCTTATGTGGTGCTGAGGAATCGAACCCAGGGCCTCATGCATGCAAGGCAAGCACTCTACCACTGAGCCACCTTCCCAGCCCACAACTCATTTTTGAAGAGCAAAACTCTGAGTATCTACAAGCCTAATAAAACCCACAAGCAAAATACCAAAATACAAAAAATATTCATTACTACCTTCCTGATAAAAGTAATTTTAAATTAAATCTTAAATCCCATATAGGAATAACTTGGCTTTTCCTCGGGTTTGTCTTTAAAAATCAAATACACTTTTCTAATTTTTCTAACTCTAACAAAGCAGATCCTACCTTTCTGAAGAAGCTTGGTACAAGAATCTAAGAGAGATCCCGCAATGATGACCACAGAGGTGGTGCCATCTCCTGCTTCTATATCTTGAGCCTTAGAAAGCTCCACCAGCTATGAAAACAGAACATATCAAGATACTAAATAAGACATTTAAGAACAAAGTGACATCTAATTCATATGATCACGTCAGTGCCTCAAAGAACTGGAAGGGTCAACATAATTTTTGGGGGGAGGGCAGGGGTTGTCAATTGTGGGGCTTAAACTTAGGGCCTGGATGATGTCCTTAAGTTTTTTTGCACCAAGCTAGCTCTCTACTACTCCACCACTTTGAGTCACATCACCACTTCTGGTTTTGTTGATTAACTGTAGAAAATAGTCTCACAGGTCAGGTGCTAGTGGCTCAAGCCTGCAATCCTAGCTACTCAGGAGGCTGAGATCTGAGGGTTGCAGTTCAAAGCCACCCTTATCTCCAATAAACCATCAGAAAACTGGAAGTGGCTGTATGGCTCAAGTGGTAAAGTACTTGCCTTGAGCCAAAGAGCTAAGGGACAGTGCTCAGGCCCAGTTAAAAGCCCCACGACAGGAAAAAAAAAAGTCTCATAGACTTTCCTGCCTGGGCTGGCTTTGAATAGTAATCTTTAGATCTCAGCTTTCTGAGTAGCTAGGATTATAAGCATGAGACACTAACAACAGGCTTCTATGTAATTTTTGACTGAGGATTATGTTTCATTTAAAAACAAATGAATAGGGGGCTGGGAAGGTGGTTCAGTGGTAGAGTGCATACCTAGCATACATGAGGCCTTGGGTTTGATTCCTCAGCACCAGAAAAGCCCGAAGTGGCACAGTGGCTCAAGTGGTAGAGCGCTAGCCTTGAGTTGAGGAGCTGAGGGACAGCGCTCAGGCACAGAGTTCAAGCCCCATGACCAACCAAAAAAAAAAAAAAGTTCCTACCAAAAGTCATCACAGGTATTCTATACACCTGGAAATAATGAAGTGAAATGAGGCAGTCCAGATGAAGTCCTTTGCCAAATTTACCTTAACTAATTCCATGTGAGCCTAATCTGACTCCTTTTATCTTTACATAATAAAAGAGCTTTCTTTTTGGTGATTGGGTCTCATTTTGTTGCCCCAGGCTGGCCTCAAACTTCTGGCCCCAAAGGATCCTCCTGCTTTATCCTCCTAAAAGTACTTGGACTACAAGAAGA
>NW_012268726.1:0-1427 GCF_000151885.1 Dipodomys ordii
CAGGAGAAGCATCCAGGCCCTGAGTTCAAGCAAAAAAAAAAAAAAGCACCCCAAAACCAAAAAACAAACAAAATAAACAAGAAAGAAGCCAGGCACCAGTGGTTCACGCCTGTAATCCTAGCTACTGAGAAGGCTCAGATCTGAGGATCATGGTTCAAAGCCAGCCTGGGCAGGACACTCCAATAAACCATCAGAAAGCCAGAAGTTGTACTGTGGCTCAAGTGGTAGAGCACTAACATTAAGCCAAAGAGCTGAAGGACAGCACCCAGGCCCAAAGTTCAAGCCCCACGACAGACAGACAGACAGACGAAAGAAAGAAAAAGAAAGGAAGGAAGGAAGGAAGGAAGGAAGGAAGGGAAGAAGGAAGGAAGGAAAAGGAAAGAAGAAAAAAAAGGAAAGAAACAGAGAAAGGAGGGCATAAGCAAGAGCAATTAGAAGGTATAAGGTTGACAAGTAAACTATAAGCATGTATTAAAATGTCAGAACAAACACCCTCACCTTGTAAAACTAATGTATTATCATTAAAAACAACTAAGTGATTTAAGAATTTTTAATTCATTTTGGGCACTAATGGCTCACATCTATAATCTTGGCTACTCAGGAGCCTAAGATCTAAGGATTAAGGTTTAATGCCAGCTCAGATACAAATCTGAGACTCAATATCTCCAATTAGCCATTATAAAGATGGAATTAGAAGAATGGCTCCAATGGGAGAATACTACTTGTAAGCAGAAAGCCAAGCGTGAGGCTCTGAGTCCAAGCCCCGGTATCATCACCAAAGAACAAACAAACAAACAAAAAAACTCTCAAAAGAGTATGTCTGTATTGTATGTATGTGTATATGCATATATTTATTTTTTGTTTTGTATGTGTGTGTACATATAATGAAATTATAATCCAAAACTGTGTGTGTCATGGTCATATACTTTGAAATGCATTTTATTTGTTGATGTAGCCTTAAACAACTTAGAAAAAATTATATTAAGTGAAGTAACCCAGTTCCAAAGAAACTTAGGTTCCATGGTTTCCCTTATTTGCACTAATTAGTATACATATAGGATAATCTTATCAGATGAGTTGAAAAGCTCAAAGGCCATGTATAAATGACCATATAAGATGATGCTAAGTGAAATGAACCCCAAGATATGGACACAAGAGGTCTGTCTTTATTGTTATTGTCTTAAATGTACCATGTGATTTTATTTTTTGTTGTTTCCTTTGTGTGTTCTTTCCCCTATGGCATATCCACTGTTGTCACTGTACTTGATTTTGGTACCCTGCATCTTGTATATACATTTGTCTAATCTGGGGAGGGGAAGGGGAATAACAAAACACTGCAACAAGGACACAGGATGACCCTTTACAACAAGGATACACACAGGACAGTATATTGGAAATGAACTCTACAACTTCAGGCGGGGGGAGGG
>NW_012268726.1:10223-12734 GCF_000151885.1 Dipodomys ordii
TTTGCTTATGTGGTGCTGAGGAATTGAACCCAGGGCCTCAGGCATGCAAGGCAAGCGCTCTACCACTGAGCCACCTTCCCAGCCCCTAATCTGGTATTTTTAACATGGTATTACAGTGATATTTAATTGCTGTCACTTATAAAAACCCTTTACTTCAATTTACTTAGTGTGCATCAAGTTCACAAAACAGTCTCATAAATAAGGCTACACTGTATGTGATAGGGTTTTTTTTTCCTGAAGAAAGAGACTATAAATGACTAGATAATTTCAAGAGGAACTTGGTACACAGGAAAGACAGGTTGATGAAGAAAAGCCGTCCTTAAAATTTCTGTCACCCAGTAGGTGACAGGGTTGTCAGGCCTGGCAGCCAGTGAATTCAGAAGTCATCAGCAAAAAGAGAAGGACTTCTAATTAAAAAAAAAGACAAGGCATCTCAGATTAAAAGAAAAGGAAAAAAAAACAACTACATGCCTCAAAACTCAAGTCAAAGAAGGGGGAAAGTCCTTGAGAAGTCAATAGATCCCTCTGTACCAAACTAACAGGTCAAAGGCTAATGTGCAAGACCAGGGATGTTCCAAGAGCATTCCTACTTTTAGCTTATATGAAGCCTGCCTGTTCTGCTCATGTAAAGAACCAATGTAGAAAATTACCAAAGATGAAGAAACAATCCACTTTCTATCATCAACCTACCAATAAATGCTCTGTAATTCTACCCAAAGTTCTAAGTCTGAGCTTATGTTCTTCATGTTTCTTTATTTCCATTCTGAGAGAATGGAGTATCACATGGATTGCTTCACAATTTCCTTTAACAGAACAAATCACCAACATACCTTTTCAGAAGTAAATAATATACTCAATTACAAGGAAAGTTTTTCATTTTATGAATATAATGCAATTTTTAATTGTTCAAACTGCTGCTTATTTTTATTACTGTTTCCAGAAAATGGCTTTTCATGTATTTTTATCCTATTATTTTCTGCTTTTAACAGCACAGACTTGAGAATAATTCTCAAACAGAATATTGGATGCTATTATTAATAGAAAAAGTACATGTATTTAACTCCCGCTTTCTGCATAAAAAGCAGGAAATGTTTCTTTCCTCTACTTTAATCCTATACACAAAAATAAATCCCTTTACCTTGTGTTACTCCTTTTTGTGAGACACCTGAAATATTTTTCATGAATAGATCTAAAAGACCTGTGATATGACATGGAAACTAGCAAGTTGAGAAAAGTTTTTAGTCATCCTCTGGTAACATATCTAGGGATAGGAATTTCTGACTGTCTTAGCAAAGGCTAATGTTAGTCTCACCTTAAAAACTACTGACTTGGGTTGGGAAGGTGGCTCAGTGGTAGAGCGCTTGCCATGTGTGCCTGAGGCCCTGGGTTCAATTCCTCAGCACCACATAAGCAAAAAAGAAAAAAAGCAGGAAGTGGCACTGTGGCTCAAGTGGTAGAGCACTAGCCTTGAGCTGAAGAGCTGAGGGACAGTGCCCAAGCCCAGTGTTCAGGCCCTATGACCAGACCCCCCCCCAAAAAAAAAACCTACTGACTTGCAGTCTATTGAAAGCGTATTCTTTTCCTAATAAATTTTATTATCACTTTTACAGAAAGGAAAGAAAACAAGTATTATGTGGCTCATAAATGCAGCGACATATCTTACTGACACTAAAATATTAATCAAGTAAGCCAGGTACTGGTGGCTCACACGCGTAATTCTAGCTACTTGGGAGGCTGAAATCAGGATTGTGGTTCAAAAATCAGCTCAGGCAGGAAAGTCTATAAGACTCTTCTCTCCAACTAACCACCAAAAAACAGGAAGTAGAGCTGTGGCTCAAAGTGGCAGAGCACTAACTTTGAGCAAAAGAACTCAGGGACAGTGAGCAGGCCCTGAGTTCAAACTCCACAACTGACAAAAAAAAAATTCATATGCAGAAAAGTAGAAGTGGATCCTTGTTCATCACCATGCACTAATATCAATTCAAAGTGGATCAAAGACCTCAACATTAGAACTGAAACTTGAAAACTACTGCAAGAGAGTAGCAAAAACATTAGGACTTATAGGTAGAGGTAGAAACTTCTTGAAAAGGATCCTAGAGACGTAACAGATGAGAGAGAGATTTGACAGGTGGGATATGAAAATAAAACATTTCTGTACAGCTAAGGACATAGTTACTGAACTAAAAAGACAGCCAACAGACTGGGAAAAGATCTTCACCAGCAATATATCAGGCAAAGGCCTAATATCCAATATATAAAAGAAGCTCAAGAAACTAACCCCTCCCAAATCTAATAAACCAATCAATAAATGGACAAAGGAGCTAAAGAGACTTCTCAAAAGAAGAGGTAAGAATGGCAAAAACCAAACAAACAAACATAAAACACACACACACATGAAGAAATGCTCATCATCCCTGGCCATAAAAGAAATGCTCATTAAAACAACTCTGAGGAACTGGGAAGATGGCTCAGTGGTAGAGCACTTGCCTTGCATGTCTGAGGCGCTGGGTT
>NW_012268726.1:18889-19209 GCF_000151885.1 Dipodomys ordii
GCACTGGTGACTCTTGCCAGTAATTCTGACTACTCAGGAGGCTGAGATCTGAGGATCATGGTTCAAAGCCAACCCAAGCAGGAAAGTCCATGAGATTCTTATTTCCAATAAACCATTAAGAAAACTAAAAGCTGTGGCTCAAGTGGTAGAGCACTTGCCTTGAGCTGAAGAGCTCAGAGACAAGCACCCAGGTCCACAGTTCAAGCCACACAATCGACAATAAATTAATTAATTAAATAAAATATAAAAAATAAATTCAGGGCTGGGAAGGTGGCTCAGTGGTAGAGCACTTGCCTTGCATGCCTGAGGCCCTGGGTTTG
>NW_012268727.1:0-417 GCF_000151885.1 Dipodomys ordii
GAAGAATATGCTTTCCCTGCATATGTATTAATAATAATGACATTCTTTTTCATTCTCAAGATTTGTCCCAGCTAAGGTAATAAATTATATGGTCACTCTATCTTATGACTTAGGTAAATTCTCACCTAAGCCACAAAGGTTCTACCTTTCTGGGTCCCTATTTAAAAGGTGTGGACGTTAAGTTAAAATAGATGACATCTAAGGTTTATCACTGTGACTCAGGGTGAGACTGAAAGCTAGGTAACTAGTGTGGGAGTAGGAAGAAATTAAGAGCCCATAGGTAGGATCTAAAAACTTCCTTTTCTCTGCTAGTTTCTTTTTAGGAACAACTTACCAATTAGCTGTTTAAGGATTTTCCTTAGGGCAAAGTACTGTCGGGGAAAATGGCTGAAGTTCTTTTTCAGCTCTATGGATACT
>NW_012268727.1:5307-6444 GCF_000151885.1 Dipodomys ordii
GCCCTGGGTTTGATTCCTCAGCACCACATAAGCAAAAAGAAAAAAGCTGGAAGTGGCACTGTGGCTCAAGTGGTAGAGCGCTAGCCTTGAGCTGAGGGACAGCGCCCAGGCCCAGAGTTTAGGCCCCACGACCAGACCCCCCCCCACAAAAAAGAGAGAGGGAGTTTCCAGGAAAGCCAATGTTCATGGCTCTTGCCTATAATGCTAGCTACACAGGAGGCTGAGATCTGCAGATCGCAGTTCAAAGCCAGCCCAAGCATAAAGTCCTAGAGAAGAGACTCTTATCTCCAATTAACCACCAGAAAACCAGAAGTGGTGCTGTGACTCAAAGTGGTAGAGTGCTAACCTTGAGCACAAAAACTCAGAGACAATGCCCAGACCCTGAGTTCAAACCCTATGACTTAAAAAAAAGTCTCATAGCCGTTCCCACCTGGGCTGCCTTGGAACTTCTATTCTTAGAGCTCAGCCTCTGGAGTAGATAGGATTATAGACACATGCTGCAGGCCCTGGCTTTATAAGACCTTTAAGGCATAGGTTTTCACTAAGTAGTTCAGACTTTCCTTCTCTAAAGGAGTTTTTTGTTTTGTGTGTGACTTTTTTTTTTTGTACAAATGAAGCATATGATTGTTGACAAGATATAAATAGCACAAAAATGATACAAGTACATGGAGAAGTCAGAAAAACCTTCCTATAGAAAAAAGAACTTTAGAATATGTCTAGAAGAGAGAGCTGGGCTTAGGGAAGTTGAGCAGGGGAACAGATCACCCCAGACTGACAGACTAGACTACAAAGCTATACTGTGCTTGGCCTGAGGAGCTATGCAAGGGCAAAGGTCAAACCTTCAGCATCTCGAAGCCAGACTGGAAGCACTTGTCCTCCACCTCAGCAGCCAGGTGGGCTAGGTCCCGGCGCTTGTCCCCCAGATGGGCAGCATTTTCACGCAGTTGCTGTAGAATGTCCTGTTCCTCCTCCTCCAGTCGTGAAAGCAGAATCTGCTGCTCTTCATCCAGCCGCCTATGAAGCTCTTCAAACTCCTTTAAGATCTGCTGTCGGCGATTCTCCACTAGTCTCTGAGAGAAAAGAGGGAGACTGTGTCAGCAGGGTATGGGGCCGGAGGTAGCCGCTCCCCAACCCATC
>NW_012268727.1:9390-12093 GCF_000151885.1 Dipodomys ordii
CAAATAGGAGAGAGTCTCAGGAGAGAGTCTTTTTTGTTTTATTTTGTTGGCATTGCTGGGGTTTGAATTTAGGGTTTTATACTTGGTAACAGGTGCTCTACCACATCCTTCATCTCTTTCATCCTTCTGCTCAAAATGAATTCATGACAAGTAAGTTAAGTACAGTGTTGAAGGACAATCACACCTTTTTTGAAAGAACAGTTTTTCTAAGGAATCAGAATGAATGGATTAAATAATGTGGTTAATTCCTTCAGAGGCAAATACCCTAGGGCAGTGTGAATGAGATCTCCAGTCTTTACCTTGAGCTCCCCTGGCTTCTTTTCCTCAGAGGATTTGCAGCGGGTGATTTCCTGCAGCTTGTATTCCAGGGGCTCCAGGCACTTCTGCAGTTTTTCCTGATGAGTTGGAAA
This sequence comes from Dipodomys ordii, assembly GCF_000151885.1. NCBI lineage: Eukaryota > Metazoa > Chordata > Mammalia > Rodentia > Heteromyidae > Dipodomys > Dipodomys ordii. Next base: position 9,801 of record NW_012268727.1, read on the forward strand.
GAATAAGAGTGCTAAAATAAGCCGGGATGCACTGGCATATCTATTGCTCAGACATTAATCTATTTGTTTTATTAATCCATTTGTTTATTATTTTATTTGTAAAAACCAGGGGCTACTCAAGCACTCCATCACACATTTCCACTTCTAAGCCCATTTGTTTAGTTCCTATCCATCTCACCATTTCTTGATAAAGCTCCTTTCTTTGTCCATAATTTGAGACATTAACTTCCTACAGGCCCATCCCTTGCCACTGGCTTGTCCTTATCAGCTTCTCAGCTCATCCACTTTTCTTCCCACAGAATCTAGTTTTCTAGTTCTAATCAACTCTGTGTCCTTCCCTGACCCCACCCATTATCTTATGAACAATTGCCTCTTGCTATTAAAGCTACTTTTTTTTTCTTTTGTGCAAGTCCTGGAACTTGAACTCAGGGCCTGGGTGCTGTCCTTGAGCTTTTTTTTTTTTTTTTCTCAAGGCTAGCGCTCTACCATTTGGGCCACAGCTCCACTTCTGACTTTTTTGGTGGGTAACTGGAAATGAGTCTCATGGATGGACATTCCTGGCCAGGTTGGCTTTGAACTGTGATCCTCAGATTTTAGCCCCTGAATAGCTAGGATTACAGGCATGATCTACCAGTTTTGGCTAAAGCTCTTGGTGATGATGCTGGGAATAAAGCCTATTGCATATGGTAAGCACACGGTGTGCCACTGCACTACATTCACAGCTCAAAGTAACCTTTGCACCTTGTTCTCCCATCCAATTCTAGCCACTTAAAAATAGAACAAAAACTTGATTACTTATGCCACTAATCACCTTACTGTTTCAACATCTTGTTATATACAATTAAGATAAAATGCTAAGATTCTATTACTTAGACATTTACCCTATGCCTCAGCAGTAAGTTAAACCCCATGCCATGTTTCCCATTATCTAAGGGAAGATGCAAATAGTCTGGTTGATGTCAATCAAATGATGCTACCTATTTCAACCAATAGGAAAACCAGGCAGGAAGCAGAATCAAGAAATCGCAATGCCTTTTGAAGTTTGATCCTCTCCATGAAGTTTCACTCACTATTCCAAGACTATATACGCACCCATAAGACACAAAGAGTGTTGCAAACTTTATAGAAAATCTGGGGGCACACTTCTCTACTTCATATTCTAGAGTGTAGTTGATTAGATGTACAGTGTATCCATGTATGCAGGTCTGAGGAGTGAGGGGACTTACAGAGTTAAGATCAGGTACAGTCCTGCCTCTGGGGCTTACAACCCTTTACCTAGGGAGTGTATCTTCCACCACACTGGCATCTGTATATATATATATATTCAGACACTGGCATGTATCTGATTGCTCACCTTGTACTCCTGTGTTGCATCATCCAATGGAACAACGGTGTGGGCCCGGTGGGTGTGGGAAATGGCACATATCAAGCATACAGCTTCCTGGTCTTCATAGCAGAAGAGGCTGAGGGCTTCATGATGCTGGGAGCAGAGTATCTCATCTCGGATCTTCCGTTTAACAGCTTGGAGCTGCTTGGCAATTTCCACCATACTGCCTAGCTGCCGATTAGGCCGAAGACTGCGGTAGCGAGATGTCTTCCGACAGACAGGACAAGGGAAGTCCCTCTCTAGGTCCTCCCACCAGCGGGTAATACAAGCTTTACAGAAGTTATGCCCACACTCGATGATGACAGGCTCCTTCAGATACTCCAGGCACACAGAGCAGCTCGCCTCCACCTGTAGGTTCTCCAGAGCAGCAGCTGTGGAGGCTGCAGAGGCCCCGGCCTCTAACAGACTTGTCTCTGCCATTATTTAACTTCCAAGGAGAAAAGAAACAGAAGGTATAATCCAAAATCTACATATGTGTTCTGGCCCAGGAGATCTTACTTGTAACCTTAGAACCAACAATTCCAGACCAATGTATCCTACTTTGATTTAATAGTTTAAAAAGGAATGTGGGACTTAAAAAGTACCATATAAGCCAAAGGATTAAGATTTCTTAAATTATATATACATATGTATGTATATTTTTTGTTGGTTGTAGGGCCGAACTCTGGGCCTGGGCGCTGTCCTTCAGCTTTTCAGCTCAAGGCTAGTGCTCTACCATTTGAGCCAAAGCATCATTTCCGGCTTTTTCTGCTTATATGGTGCTGAGGAATTGATCCCAGGGCCACATGCATGCAAAGCAAGCACTCTACCACTGAGCTACCTTCCCAGCCCCAAACTAGCTATATTTTAAAGCCTAATGTTACAGAAGAGTTTTATTCTAATAGTCAATTGGAGCTTAAGCTAGAT
>NW_012268728.1:0-682 GCF_000151885.1 Dipodomys ordii
AAAAAAAAAAGTTAAAAAGAAAACAGGTTTGAAGCTGGCTGGCCCTGGACAAAAATGTGAGGCCTTACCTAAAAAATAACTAATAATAAAAAAAAAACTAAAGCAAACATGAGTGAAGATGTGGCTCAAGGGACACAGCACCTGCCTAGCAAGTGCAAGGCCTTGAGTTTTTAAAAAAGAAAGTCTCTAGCTGGGTCCAGTGGCTCACAACTGTAATCCTAGCTACTCAGTAGGCTGAGATCTGAGGATCGTGGTTGGAGGAAAGCCCAGGGGATTCTTATTCCCATTAAGCAGCAAAAAGCCAAAGTGGGGGTGCAGCTCAAGTGGTAGAGCTCTAGCCTTCAGCGAAAAAGCTAAAGGATAGTACCCAGGCCCAAGTTTTGGCACTGGCACACCTGCACGCGCGCGTGCACGCATGCACGCATGCATGCGCGCCTCACCTGCGGGCAGGTGCCCGTGCAATGTTCCCAGGCCAGGGGAGTGAGGGCTCAGAGTTCCGAGGGCAGGAAACAGGATGTGCCAATCTCACAGCTGCTTCGCCAGTGTCAGGCAGGAAAAGCAGTAAAAAAACCCTTTGATGTGCTCCAGCTCCTGAAGTCTGGAACCTTCTCTCTGTCACTGAGGCTCTAGGGGAGACGCATCTGGGCCTTCCAAACGTCCTTAGCTAGAGGAAATGTTTAAA
>NW_012268728.1:4187-6675 GCF_000151885.1 Dipodomys ordii
GCTTTTTTCTTTTTGCTTATGTGGTGCTAAGGAATCGAACCCAGGGCCTCTGGCATGCAAGGCAAGCGCTCTACCACTGAGCCACCTTCCCAGCCCCGTCCTTGACACTCTTATCTCCAATTCATCACCAGAAAACTGGAAGTGGTGCTGTGGCTCAAAGTGTCAGAGCCTTAGCTTTGAGCAAAAATGCTCAGGGACAAGCCCCCAGTTCCAGGCCCATGACTGGGTTGCTGGAGAGTGGAGCTTGCAATCGGCCTTCCCCCTGCAGATCTCCAGTCTTACCACAGGGTGGCACTGGTGAGAAGACTGCAAAGGGACAACTTCTGCACCAGGCAGGGCGGGGCTGCAAGCTGGACCAGGGGCCTTGAGGGAGCTGGGAAGATGTCTTCTGTCCCTTCACTGGAAGTAAAAGATAATGAAGGACTGGGATGTTGCTCAGAGGTGGGGACAGGTGGGGGGAGGTATGTTTACCCTTCAGGTAAGTCCCTGAGCTGGTGAAGGACAGTCGACACTTTCATAAACTAGGACCTTGTATTGGGGAAAATGGCTATGTAAAGGAACCAAGACATGAATTTATTTTTTTTCTTTTTCTTTTTGTCCTGGGAATTGAACCTAGAGTCTCATGCGTGTGAAGCAAGCACACTACTATTGACTTACTCCTGGTGGCCCTTTTTTTCAGTTTTTTAAAGTTTGAAAACAGAGCCAGGTAGCTCATATTTGTCATCCCAGCTACTCAGGAGGCTGAGATCTGAGGATCATGGTTCAAAACCAGCCCAGGCAGGAAACGCCACGAAACTCTCATCTCCAATGAACCACCAAAAACCCAGAAGTGGAGCTGTGACTCAAGTGGTAAAGCACTATCTTTGAGGCAGAAAAGCTCAAGGACAGCATCCAGGTCCCCCCCCCCCATCCCTGAGTTCAAGCCTCAGGACCAACACACACACACACACACACACACACACACACTTCAAAAATCAAAAAGTCTGGCTGCCACATCTTCCACAGTGGGCAGGACGGGCCAGTGGCTGCTGTCAGGGAAGTAATTCCGTCACCCCCTTTACTGGGAGGTTCGGATAGCAAACCCCAGGCTGGCAGGGGGGAGGCAGAAGGGCAGGCCTGGGCTGTCTCATGTGTCCTGGCAGGGCTGAGAAGAAAAGCAAGTTTCTAAGAGACAACGTGGGAAAGGATGCGGTGGTAGCTCAGGGCTGGGCCGTGGGGCTGGGGCCGGCTCCAGCGCGGGTATTAGCGGGGGGGATGAGAGGTTGCTGAGCTGGTTACAATTAGGAGACCCTGGGAGATGCCAAACAATGTGCAGGCCGCCAGCTGTCCTGGAGCTGGGGCCCTGGCCTCAGAGCGATGGGGGAGCTGGGGACAGCGCAGGAGAGCAGCCGCTCTCCCCTGCAGGGCAGACTATGCCAGCCCAGGGGGACGGTCCCCCTCACAGCCCAGTGGGCCGCCATGACACCCACTCCTGCTCCCCACTGGCTTGCTTTCCTTCCTCCCCAATCCAAACTTACCCGTGTTGCCTTCTGTGGAAGTGAACAGGCTTGAGGGCGGGTTCAAGTCCTGATCCCTTGGCTTCTTGAATAAGTTAGTTAGCCTCTCTGAGCCTCGTTTTCCCCCTCCAACAACTGAGGAGGAAAGCAAGGCCTTGTCCGTCTGTAGAGTTGCTGTTAAGATGAAGTCCGATCATGGGCCAAGTGGGTAAAACATCTCGATGATTGGTAAATGATGACTGCTAAATGCTGGCCTCCTGCTCCCCACCGTTTTTGTGGTTTGGACTCAGGGTTTTGCGCAGGTCTGAGTCACTGGTACCTGGCTGACCTTGAGCTTTTGATCCTCCTGCCTCAGTTGGGATTATAGAGGTATGATGCTACGTCTGTACTAGGTATAGATTTGACGTTTTTTTTTTTTTTTTCTGTCTCAGGCAAAATGGTCCATGCATTTGCTGTGTTTCCTGGAGTCAACTTCTATGAGCCTTTGGCACCCTTCCATTTGGTGGGCTTTGGAGGCCGGGGGCCTGTGCTGAAGCCAGGCCCTCCCTCTGCTGGCTAAAACCATGCTGGGTTCTTGTAAAGATGAATTCAACAATGTGTGTCATGCCAAGTGCCAGCAGCTCACGCCTGCAATCCTAGCTACTCAGGAGGCTGAGATCTGAGGATCGTGGTTGAGGTTGGTGCCTGAACAGAAAAGTCCCTGAGACTTTATCTCCAATTAACCACCAGAAAACCAGAAGTGGTGCTGTGGCTCAAAGTGGTAGAGTGCTAGCCTTAAGCAAAAAAGCTCAGAGACAGCATCTAGGCCCCAAGTTCAAGCACCACAACTGACAAAAAGACCAAAGAACAAGAAAACGGTGTGGGTCCTATACTTGGCACTCAATAGATTCTGCCGAACAGAAGCTAATGTTACTATAATTCAAAAGCTTTAGCCGGGCGCTGGTGGCTCACGCCTGTAATCCTAGCTACTCAGGAGGCTGAGATCTGAGGAT
>NW_012268728.1:17650-19276 GCF_000151885.1 Dipodomys ordii
AGGATTATAGGCGTGAGCCACCAGCGCTTGGCTACTATCCCAATTTATATAAGGGACTCGAACATCTGATAATATTACTGTCAACAAACATCTAGGAACCAATCCACCACAGATACCAAGGGACGATTGTATATGTGTACATGTGCATGTGTGTGTGTGTGTGTGTGCATGTGTGTGCAGTATGTGTGTACATGTATACACAATAGGCATGGGTGTGAGCTTAGTAAACAATAATAATGACATTATTTCTATTGAAGAATTCCAGACAATCCCAGAAGGAAGATGATCAAAGGTGGCCTTCATAGGACAGTGAAGACCATATTTCACATATAAAAGTCTAAGGTGGAGAGCAAATAGGCTGAGGAGAAGGAAGATTTGGCTGAATTTTTCTTTGCTTTGTAAGCACATGAACAGCTGTCACCTGAACAATTGCTCTTTTCCTGGAAGGCAGCACTACCGAACTCAGGGAACAGAATAAAGGAACTTTCCCCCCCAAAATTAATCAAAATTGAGGAATAAAGCTTCTTTTTTTGAGACAGGATTTGTCTGGCCTTAAACTTACAATCTCTCCACCACAGCTTCTTAAGTAGTTGGGATTACAAGAACCTATCATGTGCCTGACTTAAAAAAAAAGAAAAATAATTATTAGGAGCCAGGCACTGATGGCTCACACCTATAATCCTAGCTACTCAGGAGGCTGATGTCTGAGGATCTCAGAGGATCACAGTTTGAAGCCAGGCTAGGCAGGAAAGTCCGTGAAACTCTAATCTCCAATTAACTACTCGGAAAAAGACAAAAGTGGTGCTGTGTGCTGTGGCTCAAGTGATAGAGCACTAGCCTTGAGCACAAAGAGGCTTAGAAGACAGCACCCAGGCCCTGAGTTCAAGCCTCAGGACAGGAAAAAAAAATAGGCAACAGTTAATAAAATGTCAGAATTCCTAAGCCTGTTTCTCAGTTTCTAGGAGGCATCAGGAAGTGTGCATGGTACTGTCTAAGAATCTTTACTCTTGTGTAAAAATCTCTATGCCAGGCCAGCACAAGCCAAAAAACCAGAAGTTGCTGCTTTTTGTGCCAGGATTGCTTTAATCCTCCTGAAATGAATCCCTTGGATGAAGAACAAACATGAACCCTTGAACAAACACAGTCCCTTGAACCTGTGTACGATTTGTCAGTTGTACATTTCACTCTAATGCAAGGAGGAATTTTACTGCCTTTGTGGCCACGGACTGAGCTTTGCAGTCAATCCTGATAGGCCCACTGAAGCGGGAGGAAGGGAATCCCACCCCTGCCCCCAGCTGGCGCCGGGCAGCTCTCTCAGGTACTCACTTGAATGTGACATGCAGCAGAATCTTTGCGACAATGGCAGTGACTGTGAGGATGAGGAGGGTTGCCAGGCCATATACTGTCCATCCTGCAAGTGAAAAAAAGACAGTTCACCACACCTGAGGGTGCTTCATGTTCCTCAAGGGGCCAGCTGGGTCGTGGTGTAGGGCTGGGTGGTGGTGTGGGGTGGGAGGGAGGCGGTGAGGGGCTGGGAGGGAGGCGGTGCAGGGCTGGGTGACGTTGTGGGGCTGGGTGGCGGTGCGGGGCTGGGTGGCAGTGTGGGGCTGGGTGGAGGTGCGGGGC
>NW_012268729.1:0-178 GCF_000151885.1 Dipodomys ordii
CACACATGTACAAACACACGTGCACACTCATGCATACTGTATGCACGCACACACAAATACATTGCACACTCGTGCATACCTGCATGCACGCACACATGTACAAACACACGTGCACACTCATGCATACTGTATGCACGCACACACAAATACATTGCACACTCGTGCATACCTGCATGCA
>NW_012268729.1:2531-3669 GCF_000151885.1 Dipodomys ordii
CATCGTTGCCCCCTCGGTGGGCGCCTCGGGTGCCCACATCCCTCCCCTCCAGCCGCCCTTGGCTGCCGGCTCTCCTATACTGAGCTCCAGGCAGCCCTCCTTGCCTGAGGCCTCAGGAATAGCCCCCCTTGCCCTCACCAGCAGGGTGCCCTGTGGCTAGGACCCATGGCTCAGTGCCGGGCAGAGCCAGAGAGCCCCCCAAAAGCAGGTGTGCTTTCCACAGCTTGGACTTCCTCCGTCCGATGCTCTGGACAGACAGAAAGCAGGTGTTCTGGGAAGAGCCAGGTGTGGGCAGAGGAAGGGAGCCACGGTGGGGCATGGGGGGGGGGAGTGCCAGGCTGCGAGGAGAGTGCCCAACCCTCCCCCCCTCGGGCCTGTGGGCACCGCCCTTGGCCAATGCTCCCAGAAGCCCCAGATGAGAAATTCTGAGGCCTCCTGAGCACAAAGCGCCCAAGGACGGATCCCTGGGTCAAGCAGGACTGCTCCTCCCGACGGCCTCCAGGTCCTCTTCCCTCCCTTTGCCCAGAGGGTCTCCCCTCCCCCCCCCACCAGCCCTGAACCTCGCCACCCCGGTTTTCTCCTGTTGTCAGCCCCACACAGGGCTGTGTCCACAGCCTGTCCCGAGGCAGGATGGGCAGGCAAGATCCCCTGGCAAGCCCACACTTAGAGATGACCACGGACCACCTGAGCAGCAGCCGTCTGTCCCTTTGTTCAACCCACACCTTAGCCCTGACGCCATCCCATGAACGCTGGGCGAGGGGGAGCAACTGGCTGGCGCTTGGCTGGCGCTCAGTGGCTGGCACTCGGCTGGCTGGCGCTTGGTGGCTGGCACTCGGCTGGCTGGCGCTTGGTGGCTGGTGCTCGGCTGGCTGGCACTCAGTGGCTGGCACTCGGCTGGCTGGCGCTCGGTGGCTGGCACTCGGCTGGCTGGTGCTCGGTGGCTGGCACTCAGTGGCTGGCGCTCAGTGGCTGGCACTCGGCTGGCTGGTGCTCGGTGGCTGGTGCTCGGTGGCTGGTGCTTGGCTGGCTGGTGCTCAGTGGCTGGCGCTCAGTGACTGGCGCTCAGTGGCTGGTGCTCAGTGGCTGGCACTCGGCTGGCTGGTGCTTGGTGGCTGGTGCTCGGCTGGCTGGTGCTTGG
>NW_012268729.1:5221-6459 GCF_000151885.1 Dipodomys ordii
GTGGCTGGCGCTCAGTGGCTGGCGTTCGGCTGGCGCTCGGCTGGAGCTCAGTGGCTGGCACTCAGCTGGCTGACGCTCGGCTGGCGCTCAGCTGGCGCTCGGTGGCTGGCGCTCGGTGGCTGGCGCTCGGTGGCTGGCGCTCGGTGGCTGGCGCTCGGTGGCTGGTGCTCAGCTGGCACTCAGTGGCTGGCGCTCGGTGGCTGGCGCTCGGCTGGCGCTCAGTGGCTGGCGCTCGGTGGCTGGTGCTCAGCTGGCGCTCGGTGGCTGGTGCTCAGCTGGTGCTCGGTGGCTGGCGCTCGGCTGGCGCTCGGTGGCTGGCGCTCGGTGGCTGGTGCTCAGCTGGCGCTCGGTGGCTGGCGCTCGGTGGCTGGGCTCAGTGGCTGGCGCTCGGTGGCTGGCGCTCAGCTGCAGACAGTGCAGATCCCATCTTTCATGGTCAGACTGGGTCAGCGGCCGCCTTGGGTTCAGCAGGACGCCATGGCAGCAGGAGCTGCCCGGCCGGCCGGTACCTGGTGCATGGGGTTCTCCCTGCGGCCCGCCCCGTGGGGCCGAGGTGCCGCGTAGCTGTGCGTGGACACAGCATGCCCGGGCCGAGGGGCGCGTGGGCCAGCCTCAGGGACCCGGAGAGCCGTCCACACCCTCCCGAGCCCGCAGGCCGGCCCGGCGTGGGGTCCAGTCCACTCCCCCAGCCCTCCGCCATGCCCATCTCTCGGAGGTTGTTGGCTGAGGGGGCCCTGGGTGCCCGTGGGAGGTGGCAGATGGGTCACACTCGAGAGGACAGGACACGTGTCTCACACCACCTGGAAGAGGAATCTTCAGACGCCTGAGGACAGCACCACCCGGCTCTGCAGAGGGCTGTCACCCCTGTGACCTCCTCAGGGCGCCCTCGCCCATGCCAGCAGGGTACAGCCGGGGAGCCTGGGGGGCTCTCCCAACCCCACCCAGCCGCCCCTATCCCAGGGCATGTAATTGGGCGTCCGGAGCTGAGCAACCATGCTGCAGGGACACAAAGCATGCACCGGCTGATCCCCAACAAAGACGTCCCTGCCCCTGGGGGTGCCCAGGTGCCCAGGCTGGGCTGGGCTCCACTAAGAGGCCCTAATTGGGAGTTCCAGACCAGAGTAGGCCCGTGGGGAGTTCTTGTGGGGTCACTGCAACCCGGAGCACAGGTGCGGGGAGGAGGGGAGGAGGCGGGCAGAGCCGGGTGGGCCCGGCAGCCCCCATCCCCATATCCCAGC
>NW_012268730.1:0-427 GCF_000151885.1 Dipodomys ordii
TTTAAGTAAGAAGGAAGGAAATAGCTGGCAAGATGTGGGATGTGAAAACGGTGCTAGGGCATGAGAAAGCTTCTCCTATGATGTTAGCAAGTTTCAAGTCCTTCATGAAAAGAAGAACTAACTTGGTAATGCCAGGGTTGCTTAGTCATGGAAGTATTTTTGCACTTATGCATTGGCTTTTTCTCTGGCACCAATGTGGGAAAGTCACATGAATTCAAACTTGTGCTAACTTTTCCTGTTCTTTTCCTCTTTGACACCTGTCTAGGGTAGATGGATGTTATAAAAACAACTAGTAGCAGAACTTTCAGTCATTACAAAGATATATGTGTAGATGTGTGTGTGTGTGTGTGTGTGTGTGTGTATTGGTGCTGGTCCTAGAGCTTGAACTCTGGGTACTGTCTGTGACCTTTTTCATACAAGGTTTGCA
>NW_012268730.1:4772-6117 GCF_000151885.1 Dipodomys ordii
ATTCACCCATTATATAGAAGGCTACTTATATCAGTCAAGAACATGTTAGATTCTGCTACATAACCTCAAATCTCATTATCTGTGTAAGTCAATCTTATCATGGTTGTGACCCAAAGACATGACAGAAATAAGGGGGATTTATTTGGGCTCATGATTTCAGAGGGCTCAGTCCATCATTGCTTGGCCACATGTGGTTGGGAAGAGCATCATGGTGGCACGAAGATTTGGTAGAGAAATTCTTTACCTCATAGCAGACAGGAAACAGGGAAGGAAGGGCAGGGGGCTAGGGTCCAGGTATAAACTTTAAAGTCATACTTCCAGGAACTTCCTCCAACTAAGTCCAACTTCCTAATGTTTCCAGAGCACCTCAAAATACCACCACTAGCTCTGAACAGAGCTCAGAATGTGAGCTTTGGGAACTGACAGTAATGAAGATTGTATTAGCAAGTGGAGCAGAGGTCATCCTTATTACACCAGTGCAAATAATCTGGCTGCATTGTGTCTATTCCCTAAAGCTGTATGGAAGGCCGAATTCAAGAATGGTAAATGATTATTTGGCAATGAAAATTTCAAAACAAAGAAACTTTGGAGGAATAGCCCAAATAATAGGAGTATTTACCTAGCATGTGTCAAGTCCTAGTTCAATCTCCAGTACTGGAAAAGGGGGAATACCCAGGCTGTAGCACAGGTACTTTTGGCCACTTCTGCCAGATTTACAGTGAGACTGGAAAGTCTGGAAATGTCTCATCTTGCCCAGAAAAAAGGATGCGGAAGCATGATCAAGAAAACAAAATCAGGGAACAGCTCTTGACAGGTGTTGCAGGCCTATCTAAATAGGCACAGATCAAGAATGAGCCATGTGCTCCCTTTCATAAGACAATAAGAAGGCTGGGATGGTGGCTCAGTGGGAGAGCACTTGCCTTGCATGCCTGAGGCCCTGGGTTCGATTCCTCAGCACCACATAAGCAAAAAGAAAAAAGCTGGAAGTGGCGCTATGACTCAAGTGGTAGAGCGCTAGCCTTGAGGTGAAGAGCTGAGGGACAGCACCCAGGCCCAGAGTTCAGGCCCCATGACTGGACCCAAAAAAAAAAAAAAACAAAAAACACAAATCATAAGACAATAAGAGGCCTCCAGGGTACTAGAAATCATGGCAGACTAGTTTCAGAGAATGAAGTCAGGGCACTTTCCACTGACTGACTGTGCAGGGCTGCCTGGGGATTTGTTTCCCTCCTTTCAGCCAGTGAAGTGCTGTTTAGTCAGGCCCTGAGGCAGCTCATGCTGGTGGTAGACCTGGTGTCCACCTGACATTAATGTTGCAGCTGCACAGAATGCAAGAGATAGGAAG
>NW_012268730.1:9832-10220 GCF_000151885.1 Dipodomys ordii
TTTGTTAGTGCCACTAGTTCTGCTCTTTGTGCAGACGTTCCCTGGGGGAGAGCTTCTGCCCACACTATCTCAGTGTCTGTGGTGACTGCCGCACCCACGTACCTTTTTCCATCTATAATGAAACTGCTGCCATCTGTGAACCAGGTATGCTCAGCATGCGATAGTGGCAAGTCCAACAAGTCTGGCCCCTTTCCCTTGGCCTGGTCTCTCTTTTCACGCTCAATTTCATGTTCTCTGTTCTTCCTTTCCTGTCTTTGTTCATCTGTCACTCTCTTATTGTAAACCTTTTCCGCCGTGGCTACTAGATCCCTAATAGACTTTTCACCAAGTCTGTCTAGAGCCTGCAACTTTTGCTTTATGTCTGGTGCAGCTTGATTTATTTTTTTTT
>NW_012268731.1:0-531 GCF_000151885.1 Dipodomys ordii
AAGTGGCGCTGTGGCTCAAGTGGTAGAGCGCTAGCCTTGAGCTGAAGAACTGAGGGACAGTGCCTAGGCCCAGAGTTCAGGCCCCACGACCAGACCCCCCCCCCCCCCAAAAAAAAAGAGTCTCACAAAAAAAAGAAAGAAAGAAAAAAGAGTCTCACGATTTTCCTGCCCAGGCTGGCTTTGAACCATGATCCTCAGATCTCAGCCTCCCAAGTAGCTAGGATTATAGGCATGAGCCACCAGTGCTCGGCTCAAACAATTTTTTGTCACATTTAAAATAGATTGGGAAAATTTCAAATTATGAAAAAATTCCAAGCCTGTTATATTTTCTCACAGCCTTAACAGCATTATAAACTCCAAGTTACAATCATTTGACAAACTTTAAATGTCCATATCTTGTCTCTGGATAGATTCCTGTTTATCTCTTAAGAATCAGTACAGGGGCTGGGAAGGTGGCTCAGTGGTAGAGCGCTTGCCTTGCATGCATGAGGCCCTGGGTTCAATTCCTCAGCACCACATAAGCAGAAAAAG
>NW_012268731.1:4916-6469 GCF_000151885.1 Dipodomys ordii
GTGGTAGAGTGCTTGCCTTGCATGCCTGAGGCCCTGGGTTCGATTCCTCAGCACCACATAAGCAAAAAGAAAAGAGCCGGAAGTGACGCTGTGGCTCAAGAGGTAGAGAGCTAGCCTTGAGCTGAAGAGCTGAGGGACAGTGCCCAGGCCCAGAGTTCAGGCTTCACGACAAAAAAATAAAAAATAAAAAAAAAAAGGAAGAAAAAGGGAAGGAAGGAAAGAAGGGCTTGCCATCTGGCTGCCTACTCCAGTACATCTATACCTGTGTCAACCAACCCAACCTTCATGCCATTGCCATGAGCATTTTGGACACCTAGTTTATAATCTTTCTCTCCCAAATTATTGAGTTAAAACAATACTTTTATCTTCCTCCTTTAAATATAATAAAAGCTATAACAAAAGCCTACCTATCACCACCATTCCAGTGATGTCACCATCCACAGCTCAGGGTGTGTTCTTCCTGAACTGCAGTCTTTGAGTTTTTGGGTCACCTGGAAACACCTACGCGACGTCTCGCTTTTATATGCTTACTGCAGGGACCTTCTCCTCTCTATTCTGGTTTAGAGGGCCAAACCCCCACATCACTCCCTCCTAGAGAAGTCCCTTTCAAAATCCCTGTAATGGTTTGTTTGGTTTGGTTTTAGAAATAGGAAAGCCTATTTTAGAATTTATTTACAATCTCAAGGGACCCTGTATAGCCAAAACAACTTAGAATAAGGACAGAGTTGAGATGCTTAAACAATTTCTGATTGAAATAATTTTTTCAGAGGTAATACTGCCAGGCACCGGTGGCTTATGCCTGTAATCCTAGCTACTCAGGAGGCTGAAAGCTGAGGATTGTGGTTCAAAGCCAGCCTGGGCAAGAGAATCCATGAGACTCTTTAGCTCCAGTTAACCACCAGAAAACTGGAAGTGGCACTGTGGCTCAAGCGGCAGAGTGCTTGCTTGAGCTGAAGAGCTGAGTGATAGCACCAGGTCCAGAGTTCAAACCGTGGACCAAACCGCTGACCAAAAAGAGTAATGCTAAGGTTTGAACTCAGGGAGTTGCACTTCCCAGGCAGACTCTGTGCTTGAGCCATGCCTTCAGTCCTTTCTTTGCTTTGTTATTGGTGGTTATTTTTCTTGGTCAAGTTTTTGTCCTGGTCCACCTCAAGCCAAGAGCCTCCTAACTATGGCCTCCCATAGTAGCTGAGACCCCATCATATATGTATTGCCACCATGCTATTCATTGAGATGGTGGAGTCTTATTAACTTTTTGCTGACATTGCCTTGAACTGTGTTCTTCCTGATTTCCCCCTCCTGAGGAGCTGATATGACAGACATGAGTCACTGTGCTCAGTTTGTTTTGTCAGTCATGGGGCTTGAACTCAGGGCCTGGGCACTCTCTCTGAGCTTTTTTTTTGGGGGGGTCCAGTCAAGGGGCCTGAACTCTGGGCCTGGGCGCTGTCCCTCAGCTCTTCCACAGTGCCACTTCCGGCTTTTTTCTGCTTATGTGGTGCTGAGGAATCGAACCCAGGGCCTCATGCATGCAAGGCAAGCACTCTACCACTGAG
>NW_012268731.1:8189-10091 GCF_000151885.1 Dipodomys ordii
AGCGCTTGCCTTGCATGCCTGAGGCCCTGGGTTCGATTCCTCAGCACCACATAAGAAAAAAGCTGGAAGTGGTGCTGTGGCTCAAGTGGTAGAGCACTACCCTTGAGTGGAAGAGCTGAGGGACAATGCCCAGGCCCAGAGTTCAGGCCCCATGACTGGACCCCCCCCAAAAAAAGAAAAAGCCGGAAGTGGCACTATTGCTCAAGTGCTAGAGTGCTAGCCTTGAGGGAAAGAAGCTCAGGGACAGCGCCCAGCCCAGGCCCAGAGTTCAAGCTCCAGGACTGGCAAAAAACAAAAACAAAAGAAACCCCCAGGAAATGGAAACATGGGTTTTTTTTTTTGTTATTGTTATTATTGCCTTTTTTCCCTTGGATGGGCAAAAGGGAGGCACAGAAATGGAAGAAGGATGGGTGAACAAATGTAGTCATGATATTTAATATATACTATGTGAAAAATGAACTATGTGGGGCTGGGAAGGTAGCTCAGTGGTAGAGCGCTTGCCTTGCATGCATGAGGCCCTGGGTTCGATTCCTCAGCACCACATAAGCAGAAAAAAAAAGCCAGAAGTGGCACTGTGGCTCAAGTGGTAGAGTGCTAGCCTTGAGCTGAAGAGCTGAGGGACAGCACCCAGGCCCAGAGTTCAGGCCCCACGACCGGACCCAAAAAACAAAAATGAACTATGTGGCCGGGTGCTAGTGGCACATGCCTGTAATCCTAGCTCAGGAACCTGAGATCTAAGGATTACAGTTTGAAGACAGCCCAGGAAGGACTTATTTTTCCCCCCTGGGGCTTGGATTTAGGGCCTAGGCAATGTCCCTGAGCTGCTTTTGCTCAAGGCTAGCACTCTACCACTGAGCCACAGCACCACTTCCGGCTTTTTCTGTTTATTTGGTACTAAGGAACTCAGGGCTTTATGCATGCTAGGCAAGCACTATACTACTAAGTGACATTCCCAGCCAATTTCTGAAAAAAAATTTTTTTGGGGGGGGGTCCGGTCATGGGGCTTGAACTCTGGGCCTGGGCACTGTCCCTCAGCTCTTCAGCTCTACCACTTGAGCCACAGCGCCACTTCCGGCTTTATTCTTTTTGCTTATGTGGTGCTGCAGAATCGAACCCAGAGACTCATGCATGCAAGGCAAGTGCTCTACCACTGAGCCACCTTCCCAGCCCAATAAACTATTCAGAAAAATCCAGAAATGGCACTGTGGTTCAAGAGGTAGAGTGTTAGCCTTGAGAAAAAGAATCTCAGAGACAGTACCCAGGACTGGCACAAAAAGAAGTGCAACTTGTGGGCAGAGACAGAAAGGAGAAACGGGAAAAGCGAAGGAAGGGATATGATGCTGTCCAAAAAGAATTGTACTTGTTACTGACATATGGAATTGTAACCCCTCTGTACAATACTATATTTTTATTTTTTATTTTTTTCTGGTACGGTCGTGGGGCCTGAACTCTGGGCCTGGGCACTGTCCCTCAGCTCTTCAGCTCAGGCTAGCACTCTACCCCTTGAGCCACAGTGCCACTTCTGGCTTTTTTTTCTGCTTATGTGGTGCTGAGGAATCGAACCCAGGGCCTCATGCATACAAGGCAAGTGCTGTACCACTGAGCCACCTTCCCAGCCCCTGTACAATACTTTAATAATCACAATAAATTATATATTTTAAAAACCATATATTTATGTTAACTTGAGAGAAGATATTTAGAAATCCAAAGAGAAATTTTTAAAAATGTTTTGAGACAGTTTTACTATACAACCCAGGCTAGCCTGAATTCACAATCCTCCTGCCTCAGTCTCCTAAGTGTGTAACCTGTAAGTGTGGCTTGCCACAGTCAGCCTGTTTCAAAATATATTGATACTAATGGGGCTGGGAAGGTGGCTCAGTGGTAGAGCGCTTGCCTTGCATG
>NW_012268732.1:0-2569 GCF_000151885.1 Dipodomys ordii
AGCAAAAAGAAAAAAGCCGGAAGTGGCACTGTGGCTCAAGTGGTAGAGCGCTAGCCTTGAGCTGAAGAGCTGAGGGACTGCGCCCAGGCCCAGAGTTCAGGCTCCACAACTGCCCCACGACCGGACCCAAGAAAATAAATAAAAATAAAAAGAGGTAGCCAAGTAAGAACAGCAGCACTCACGTGGTATTCAGGTAAGGGGTAGGTTTATTTAGTGGACCTGCTGGGACCAGGAGAGGTGGGCATTCCACGCGGCTGACAGAAGACAGCCTCTGGCCCCGGGTTAGGCCTTATATAGGGTACGGGGGCGGGAGGGGGAAGGTGTGTCCAGGTAAAGGGAAGTGGGACCAGGTGGGAGAAAGGTGTGGCCACATCAGATTAAGACCTCAGCACATGCAGATGTGACCTCTTCCAGGTGTCCCAGTTGCCTAGGTAACGCAGGTACTGGGCAAGGTCTGTTCGCCACCCAGCAATGGACCTTACATTGATTTAAACAATTCTCCAACAAAATGGTGAGGAGTCCGAGTTCCCCTAAACCTAAGCCCTCCTCTACCTCTGCTCCGGAAAACTCTCCCTCTGCTTGTTCTGTTCTGTCCGCCAAGTCCTTCTCTGACCTCCACTCCAGAGGCTCCCCCTTCCCCTTCACCCGCTCTCTGCCTTGCTCACCAAGCCCTTCTCTGACATGAGCCTCCCAACCATCTCCTCTAAAAAAGTAACTCCTTATCTTGTAGCAGCTCAATCTGTCTCTCACCCCCTTTTCTCTCCCCCTCTCCCTTTCTCTCTCTTTTCTTTGATGACCTCCAGCACCAAAGATCCTTTTCTTTTTCCTTGCTCTTCTAACTACACTCTTGCTATTTGCAGTTGGTCCAGATTCTCTAGGCTATAAAACTATCTGTTTCAAGCAAACTCTTTCTGCTGACCCCTGTCCCTGTGCCCGCCTGACTGCCTGCCTGAGTGGCTGACACAAGGTGGGGGTGGGCATAGGCCTCCAAAAGTAAAACAACAAGCTAACAGCCCTGTTAAAAATCCCTCTAAACAAACCCCTCCATACTTATGCATTTCTTAACCCTCTTCTATGGCTAATACACCGTCTTCCCTTCAAGCCCCTAAATAAATGGGCCTCTGCTCTGGACCTTTCGTTAATCTGTCACTGACAGTGGCTGGCAGACAAACACACTGAGGACGGCCTCTCTCTTTTCCTGTTCTCTCCCTTTACCACCCTGAAATCCCATAATAGAAACAAACCAGTCCTTTATCTCTTTGGAACTTAGACAATAATCCAATCCTTTTCTCTTTCCTGAGTCCACTCACTGCAAAATCTGGTTTCTTAATTTCTCCTTTAGGAGACTGCAGAAGAGAAATCTCTCCCTCACCTCCGCCAACTCTCTCTATCCAATTACTCAAACATTCACTTTAGTACCTTCATTATGCCACATCCTCCCTTAAATGTCTTCCGGTTAAAAGTGCTACCTACCTCTTCCCTTACAAACCTGTTCAGCCACTCCTTCCTCCAATTCTTTCTACATGCCCTGAAAGCTGACACCTAGGAAGAGACCAAGGTCACATGCTGGGTCTTTCTACAACCCCCACTCTTCCACCAAGCTTAGTCCTTTTCATTCTTCCAGGGGTTTAAATATTCAATTCATATACTAATCTGCCTCATCACCAAAATTGATCTAAAGGTTTTCTACTCTTGTGATCAATGTTTGTTTAAGCATGGAAATCTTCTTTGTCAAAATTTGCCTTGTATTTTGTTTGGTATTGCCTACTTTTCCAACATTGACCACGTGGTTTTATCATATTGGGCAAAACAATATCACTTCACCACTGGAATTTCAAAAAAACTTACAGCCAATTTTCATTAAAAAAAAAAACCAAAAACCTAAGTGCGCCTTAAAACTTTTGTTTAAATGTGTGTGTGAACATGTTCAACATAATTCATTGTAGCATATAAAAACTGTGTAAAAAGGAATCTTCTATTTCTTGGTACTGATATTTCCTGAAATTGTGTTTAAAAAGTTAATTATCAAGCATGCTGTTTGTTAAAAGGAAACATCTTTATTAAGGGTAGTAGTAAAAGGAATGAGACTCAGCTCAGCTCCTAGCCAGGTGACAAAGAACACCAGTAAAGAGGTAAGAAATGTAAGTTAATAAAAAGTTAATAAAAAGGAAAGGGAAACTAAGGAAACACATTTGGATAAGAAAGAATTTGGAAAGTAAGAATTGTCTTAAATGTTTGTTCCAAAATAGAAAAGGTAAAAATTAAGACAAACTCCAAAAGGTCTTAGTAGGTAGCAGATGGTATGAGTATGTCGTCAATTCTTTTTTTTTTTTTTCCTAGTTGGTCATGGGGCTTGAACTCTGGGCCTAGGCGCGGTCCCTCAGCTCAAGGCGGGCACTCTACCACTTGAGCTACAGTGCCACTTACAGTTTCCTGGTGGTTTATTGGAGATAGGAGTCTCATGGTCTCTCCTGCCCGGGCTGGCTTTGAACCATGATCCTCAGATCTCAGCCTCCTGAGTAGCTAGGATTACAGGCATGAGCCACCAGTGCCCGGCCTTTTTTTGTTT
>NW_012268732.1:4704-7189 GCF_000151885.1 Dipodomys ordii
GGAAGTGGCGCTGTGGCTCAAGTGGTAGAGTGCTAGCCTTGAGCTGAAGAGCTGAGGGACAGTGCCCAGGCCCAGAGTTCAGGCCCCATGACTGGACCCAAAACACAAAACAAAACCCAACCCTGTCCCAACTCTTTGACACAACCTCCAAACCTGCGGGAAGGTCTGTGCCCCTCGTTGTTCCTCAATAAACAATCCTCGCCTGTTGATGATCAAGTCTAGCCTATTCCTTTTGGTTCTCCTCCATTTTCCTAACATCCTTGATCTTAAGGATTATTTTAAGGATTATCTGAAGGAATATCTCCTGTATTTGCTGTTAGCTGACTGTACCTTATTTTTCCTAGGTCATCTGGCTTCACTACCACTTGAACCACAGCTCCATTTCTGAAGTTTTAGAAGTTCACTGGAGATGAGTCTCACTGACTTTTCTGCCCGTGCTGGCTGGCAGATTTCAGCCTTCTGAGTAGCTAGGATTATAGTTGGGAGCTGCCAGTGCGGGTCTAATTTATTTAGTTGTAGTAAAATATAAATAGCATAAAATTTGCTATCTTATTCATTTTTGGATGTATAGTTCAGTGATATTAAGTACTTCCACACTGTAATACAAACATTACCACCATTTCTAGAACATTTTCATTTTAACCAAAATGAAAGTTTGTACCCATTGAACGATTCTCCCTGTTCCTTTGTTCTTCTCCCAACCCCATGCAACCCAAACTCTACTTTCTGTTTCTTAATGTGACTACGTAGCTATCTCACATAAGTAGAATCAGCATTATCTGTTCTCTTTTGTGTGGTTTATATCAACTATCCAGGTGTAGCAATGCATTTGAATTCTTTTTTTCCTAAGGCTGAATAACATAAAATGTAAATGTGTAATGCCATATGCTTAGCCATTTGTTATGGCTTACATATGACATGTCGCCCCAAAAACATCACATATTGAGGGATCAATCCGCAGTACAATGTTCAGAGGACTTCGGGGAAGTGATTGGGACATGAGGGCTCTGAAGTAATGAATACATTACTCCATTGGTGGATTCACAATTTCATGCCATTATTGGGAAGAAATGGGAACATTCTGTTTCCTGGCCAATGGGATTAGCAGCTCTGTTCTTTCTTATGCTTTCTACCAGATCACTGCTTTCTACCAGGTCAGAAATACAGACATAGACACCCCTCCACATACAGACACACACACACACACGCAAACACACCAGGAATAATGGAGTCTAGGGACTTTGGCTGAAAACTCTCAAACTATGAGCCAAATGAAACAACTGAAACTGAACTTAAAAACAAATCATTCAAACCATTCAACTCAACATCAAAGAATATGAGGGGGCTGGGAAGGTGGCTCAGTGGTAGAGCGCTTGCCTTGCATGCCTGAGGCCCTGGGTTCGATTCCTCAGCACCACATAAGCAAAAAGCCAGAAGTGGTGCTGTGGCTCAAGTGGTAGAGCGCTAACCTTGAGCTGAAGAGCTGAGGGACAGCACCAAGGTCCAGAGTTCAGGCCCCACAACCGGACCAAAAAAAAAAAGAATATGAATACTTGGAATAATTTTCACAACAGATAAAGATTGAGTACACTGAAAACTACAAAACATTGCTAGAGAAATTACTTAGTCCCTGCCCAACCTACTGGTTCACCTTGTTAGGTAAACACTATCCAACCACATTCCTCTCTCTTTTACTTTTTTGGGTTTTTTTTGGTCATGGGGCTTGAACTTTGGGCCTGGGCGCTGTCTCTGAGCTCTTCAGCTCAAGGTGAGCACTCTGCCACTTGAGTCACAGCACCACTTCTGGCTTTCTGATAGTTAATTGGAGGTAAGAGTCTCACAGACTTTCTGCCTGGGCTGGATTTGAACCATGATCCTAGGATCTCCGCCTCCTGAGTAGCTAAAGTTACAGTCACGAGCCACAGGTACATGGCTTCCTTTTTTTTTTTTCTTTTTTTTTGGGGGGGGGTCCGTTCATGGGGCCTGAACTCTGGGCCTGGGCGCTGTCCCTCAGCTCTTCAGCTCAAGGCTAGCGCTCTACCACTTGAGCCCCAGTGCCACTTGCAGCTTTTTTCTTTTTTGCTTATGTGGTGCTGAGGAATCGAACCCAGGGCCTCACGCATGCAAGGCAAGTGCTCTACCACTGAGCCACCTTCCCAGCCCCACATGGCTTCCTTTTACTTTTAAGATAGAGTCTTTAAGATGAGAGCTGGTAGACATCTATAATCCTAGCTACTCAGAAGGCTGAAATCTGAGGATTGTGGTTTGAAGTCAGCTTGGGCAAGAAAGTCTGTGAGATTCTTATCTCCAACTAATCACCAAAAAGCTGGAAGTAGAGCTGTTGCTCAAGTGGTAAAGCACTAGGCTTGGGGACAGCACAACTTAGGTTGAGCCCAGGACCAGCAAAAACAACAAGATAGGCTCTTGATTACTTGGGTCTGGCTGGCCTTGTGTGTGTGTGTGTGTGTGTGTGTGTGTGTGTGTG
>NW_012268733.1:0-469 GCF_000151885.1 Dipodomys ordii
CCAGCAGAAAGCTGGAAATGGAAGCGTGGCTCACATGGTAGAGCACCACCCTTGAGCAGAAAAGGCAAGTGAAAATACAAGGCCCTGCATTAAAATTTTTTTTAAATGTTACACAAAATAGCAAGCCCCGTGTGGCTCTCCAGGTTTCCCTGCCTTCCTGTGGCACTGCACCTCGCTCCCACAGCCCTTCCCTTGGGTCTGCATGGGCCTGAGAGGCACGTGACCTTATCATAGCCAATGAAGTGCCAGAAGACTCCTGGCACCCAAGTCGCTCTGCCCTTCCAGAGGCCAGGCTGGAGCCGCTGTCTTCTGCCACAGGCCCTTAGATTCTGGGCTGAGGTAGGGGTGGGTTAGAAAACACAACACGGGAGGTAGATGTGATCTGGTCTCTGGATCCAGCCGTGGCTGAAGCCAGGCCTGCTCCTGGACAGTCCATTTACAAAGACTAGTATGTTTCATCTTTGCTTAA
>NW_012268733.1:3232-5197 GCF_000151885.1 Dipodomys ordii
ATGCAGACATGATTAAAAATACCCTCAGTTAAAAGCTCTCTTTTAAGAAATACAGGGCAAAGCTAAGAGTTAACAAAGGATTTTGTCCATAAACTTGCTCAGGGAAAACAAGGGTAGCTTAGCTTCAACAAGGAGCTTTCCCAACACACTAATGCTGCAGCTGGGGAGGGGAGATGAGGGGGTAGGGAGATGATGGAGGGGGAGCTGATGGGGTGGGGAGATGCTGTAAAGCCAAATTCAGAAATCCTTACCCAAAAGACCACCAGAGACCGTCACCAATGTAAAAGCAAAGGAGTCTTTATTGCAAGCTCGAGCTTGGTCCCCCTGCGTACATGGCAGCAGCCCATGACACTGAGAGGCCCCGAGCCCAGGGTTACAGCACTTTTTATACATTTTTTAGGGAAGGCAGGGGCTTTGCATACATCATGACTTCTTGTAACAAATGACTACAAACCACGGGAAAATCATAAAGCAACTCAATAGTATGATTGGTGCACTACAAAGCGGGAAAGGACCAGAAACAAGTTGTTGGTTAGATCAAGGGGGCTGACATACTTTAAACTGGTTGGCTTGCACCCCAGGGGAGTCTCAAGAGGATAGGTGCTAAACTGCAGGGTGTCTGGTTTAGATAATGGTCATCAGACTCCAGGAGGGGCAGTTCTGGAATTTCAGATACCTTGACATACTGTCTTGAGAAAACACCATCTGTAGTTCCGAGAATTGTTTGTGCAAGGCTTGCTGTCCTAATTCCTAGCATTGGGGCTGAAGTGGGTCAAGGGTTAAGTTGCAGAACTGAGATGGGGGTCTTAACTGAAATGGAGTTGCTCTTAGGTTCCTCAATGCTGGAGGGAGAGATGATGGGAGGAGATGATGGAGGGGAGATTATGGGAGGGGATGAGGGGAGGGGGAGATGATGGAGGGGAAGATGTTGGAGGGGGAGATGAGGGGTGGGGAGTTGATGGAGGGGGAGATGAAGCCTGGGAAGATGATGGAGGGGGAGATGATGGGGTGGGGAGGTGATGGGAGGGGAGATGATGGAAGCGAAGATGATGGGTGGGGAGATGATGGAGGGGGAGATGATGGAGAGTGGATGATGGAGGGGGAAATAAACTTCTTACTATTTTTAATATTTTTTATTGTTGACAAAAACAAAGGAAATCACTTGTCTCCATGGGAGTAAGAATAAATTTACTAATTTAAAGGAAAAAATTACAGCATATCTTCTCCATCTCTGGATAATTTGGCCACAAAGTCAAAGTGAAGGAGAGCGAGGGAGGGAGAGGGGGAGGGAGAGGGAGAGGGAGGGAGGGAGGGAGGGAGGGAGGGAGGGAGAGAGAGAGAGCACATTGGAGTTCTCTAGGGCCTTCCCAGCCACATGTGCAAAATATAGCTTTGCTCAAATCTCAGTTTGGTGTGAGATGTTGTTAAATAGATAGGAGAATGTAGTGGAAGTTTCTGGGTTCTGGTGGCTCATGTTTACAATCCCAGCTACTCAGGAGACTGAGATCTGAAGATGGCAATTCAAAGCTAGCCCAAGTAGAAATCCACAGATTCTTATCTCCAACAATCCAGCAAAGTTCTGAAGTGGAGCTGTGGCTCAAGTGCCGGCCTTGAGCATAAAAAAGCTAAGGGACAGTTCCCAAGCACTGAATTCCAGTCTGAATTCCAGTCTCTATACCAGAATAAAGAAAGAAAGATGAAAGACACAGAAGGAAGGGAAGAAGGAAGGAAGGAAAGAAGGAAGAGATCAGTGCTTAAGATATTTTATATTGAAAAAATGGCTGGGTGCCGGTAGCTCCCTCCTGTAATCCTAGCTACTCAGGAGGCTGAGATCTGAGGATTTGGGGTGGAAGCCAGCCTTGACAGGACAGTCCCCCAGCAGGACAGACAGGAGACTCTTATCTTCAATTAATCACTCAAAAACAAACTGGAAGTGGTGCTGTGGCTTAAATGGTAAAGTGCTAG
>NW_012268733.1:8517-10871 GCF_000151885.1 Dipodomys ordii
TAGGGGTAAAACAAAGGAGGAGGCAACAATGCTCCATAGGAAATGAACTCGCTACCTTGCTCATGTACCTGTAACCCCTCTGTACAGTATTTTCACAATAAAGAACTTATTTAAAAAAAGAAAGCCTATTCTTTATGAAATGGCTTGATTATATACAAGCTTTTTCTTTTTTTTTTCTTTCCTTTTTTGTTAGTCATTGGGTGAACTCAGATCTGGGCACTGTCTCTGAGCTCTTTTGCTCAAGGTGGGTGCTCTGCCACTTAGGCCACAGCACCAATTCTGGATTCAGGAATGGGGGTCTTTGAAACAGGCAGAGGCAGCTGTGGCTGAGTGTGGCTATGCGTGGGGCTGCCCCTTGTAAGCTGCAGACCAGGGTCCCCCAGTGACTGAGATCCAGCAATTCATTCCATCTGGAGATGTGAAGAGATCCAATACGATAGAAACAGACGAACAGCTGTGCTGCCAGCGTGCCTGTGCACAGGGCACCGGGGCCCCAGCTTCAGAAAGCTGCTTTCTGTCAAAGCTCATCTTAGAACGAAATGTTTTGGGTTCGACTGGAGTGTGGCTCAGTGGTAGAGTGCTTGCCTCGCATGCATGAAGCTGTGGGTTCGATTTCTCAGTATCACATACACAGAAAAAGCCAGAAGTGGTGCTGTGGCTCAAGTGGTAGAGTGCGAGCCTTGAGCTGAAGAGCTGAGGGACAGCGTCCAGGCCCTGAGTTCAGGCCCCAGGACTTGCAAAAAAATAAATAAATAAAATAAATAAAATGTTCTGGGTTCTCCAAGCTCATTAGCGGAAGGGTCCAGTGTATTCTCCAAGACTCCCAAGGCCATGGCCAGTTCCCTAATTCGCTTCCTCTCGCCGGGCAGTGTACAGGTTTGCACAGTGCCTCCTCCAGGCTGGCTTTTTGCAGGATCTCGCTGCCCCTTTCTCTCTCCTACCCAGATTCTAAGAAAAGCCTGCCATCCTTGCATGCATATTTATGCATTGAAGCTCCCTCTGCTGCAGAAATGAAGAAGGAGCACACTGCAGTCCTGCTGCCCAGAGCCCTCCGCTTTCTGAGAAGGCAGAAGAAGGTTCAGGTCACCCTGGGTGCAAACCCCTGGCTCTGCACTGCTCCTGTAGTTGGGCAGCAGCTGCTCCCGTGCAGGCATGCACACGTGTGAGCGCACACACACACACACACACACGGATTTATTTCCCAGCTCATGGCTGTGTCTGCAGTTGTGACTGGTACACACTTTTCCTGCTCCTTGTTAATACAACCGCTCTCTTCAAATGATTTGCTTTCCTGGGTACTCACGTGGGACCCAAAGACCTTAAGGCTGTGTTAAAGGAGCAAATGTGGCTGAGAGGTGGTGTGTACTGGGGTCTGGGAGCAGGCAAGTGAGGTCAGGCCAGGCCTGGCACTGGCTATGTAAAGGGTGGGCCCCGCTCAGGTCAGAACCCGCTGGGTGGGTCACGGTGGTTCCTTTTTATTTTTCACTAACATCGGGTGAATGGTCAGGGGCTCCATCATGCTCTGGACCAATCAGATACAGCACTGTGGAACTGAGCAAGACAGCCACCAGCCCACCCGCTCCTGATTCAACTTTAGACCTAGGCTACCAGTGGCTTGCTAATTTGGCTGACTTCTGGAACCACGGCCCAAGTCAGCACCTCCTGTGAGGCGCACACCTTGCTTGTGTCAGGGCCCTGTGGTCACTCATGTCCTCTCCTTGTTGCTCAGTGTCACCTCACTGCTCTTCTTTCTGTCCACATGTCCCGTCCCTGGGGCTTCCTGCCCTGGCCAACCCATGGAAAGTTCCAGAGGAGTCCTGAGGAGAGTGCCTCTTCCGAGTGCTTTGTGATTTCTGTAATGAGGTTTTGACGCTGGAGGTTCCAGATCTAATAAAATGGTTCTTTGCTTCCTGAACCTCAAGGTTTCTGTCTTTCTGTTTACCAAAGACACCTGGAAAGACACACAGAACTCAGCTCCAGGAGGCAAGAGTGCTCCTAAGCCCCAACTTGAAGTTCATTAAGTCTCCCAGCTGGGGAATGTGCCCATAGTAGCTGAGGTCAAACAGATTAGAGTGAGAATTTGTAGTGTGCCTTGAGTTTTTCCCTCCTCTGTTATCCAGAGTCTGGAAAAAGGAGTGATAAAATCCCAGGGAGCTGGGTGCTGCTGGCTCACGCCTGTCATTCCAGCTACTCAGGAGGCTGAGATCTGAGGACCACAGTTCAAAGCCATAAGGCAGGAAGTCCATGAAACTCTTCAATTAACCACCAGACCAGAAGTGGGGCTGTGGCTCAAAGTGGTAGAAAAGAGTTCAGGGACAGTGCCCAGGCCCCGAGTTCAAACTCCATGACACCTC
>NW_012268734.1:0-353 GCF_000151885.1 Dipodomys ordii
CGCCATTCCTGCCTTTCTCTTTGAGTATTCTCAACCTGCTCATGCAAATCCTGTATGGGCTTTTGAGTAGCTTCCTCATGCTTATGATATTGCTGTATAAATTTTGGATTGCCTCCTCTCTCTCCCTATCATGCTCATACAGAGTCCTTTGTGTTCTTTCAGTCTTTTGATTTATCATGTTTGCTAGCAGAGTTTGTAGAGCTATTTGGGAATTCTCCTCTGGATTATTCATTATCTGTTCTGTCCCCTGATTTTCAAGATTGGGAATTGAGATACCTGGATTTGCCATTTTTCTTGTATATTTCCGGCTTACTCTGCCCATTTGAGATGAAAATAGCACCAGATTTGTGCTA
>NW_012268734.1:403-748 GCF_000151885.1 Dipodomys ordii
GGATTTGCCATTTTTCTTGTATATTTCCGGCTTACTCTGCCCATTTGAGATGAAAATAGCACCAGATTTGTGCTAGAACACTATCTTAAGGCAAGTATCAACCCAAGTCTGAATTTGCACAGTCAATAGTCTACAGATACAATCTAGTTCAACAGATACAGCTATTCAACATCAAACAACTATACGTTAATGGGCTACGAACCGCAAAGTCGAATTTGGAAGACCAGAAATTATTAGGGTTAGGGCGAGGTGTGGGTAAAAAATAGGAATAGATTGATGTGGGGAGGCTCAGGGAGAGTTATCTAAGTCCTAATCTCAAAGCAGGAAATAGGTTGGGTAGGATGA
>NW_012268734.1:2925-3232 GCF_000151885.1 Dipodomys ordii
TATATATATAGTAATAGTATTTATATTTCAGTGCAATTGAATGGCAAAGGTCATATTACCAAATATACAGGCACATAAAGATGAAGAGATATTCCATAATTATCATTTTGTTTGCTAAAACGATAGTGAAATAACTATGATTATGACATGATAGTGATTTTTAAAGTAAGTACTTACTCATTGTTTAGTTACCATGGACTTCAAGAAGAAAAATCAGCACTTTGAAATACTCAAGTAATCTGCATACGAATATCTTCATATTTTGACAAAATAGATTTTCTTTTATCAGATATCATAGGAAACTATG
>NW_012268735.1:0-2159 GCF_000151885.1 Dipodomys ordii
CTTTCTTTCTTTCTTTCTTTCTTTCTTTCTTTCTTTCTTTCTTTCTTTCTTTCTTTCTTCTTATGTCTGAGGTCTGGTTTGTAAGAGGACGATACTGATTAGGCCACCTTCCTTTCTTTTTCCTCTGTCCCTAGTATCTTCGAGATCTTGACTCCTCTCTCCCTCCTAGCTGGTCCTGGCCATTCTGTCAGTTGTGTTGAGTCCTTCTGGAGAATGACATTCCATCTTTTCAGGACCTGCAAGGCAATGTTTCCACTAGCTCCTTCCACAGGTGCCTTCTGTAGGCTTAGGCTGCATTAGGTTTATGAAATAGGCACTTGTTTTCGTTCTCTGTTTTAAGAATCTCATGATTCTGAACTTAAGATTTCTGAGGGATGCATCACCGAGACACAAAGAAGGTTAGTTTATCTCAGGCTGCCTTTCTGTCACTTGCTGCAG
The DNA here is from genome assembly GCF_000151885.1 of Dipodomys ordii. NCBI lineage: Eukaryota > Metazoa > Chordata > Mammalia > Rodentia > Heteromyidae > Dipodomys > Dipodomys ordii. The sequence continues at coordinate 439 of NW_012268735.1, forward strand.
TAGCTGCTCATCAAGCTTTGCAAGTTCACATCAGTGTCCTGCAAGAACACCTGTGAAAGACTATTGGGGGCTCTCATTGGTACTGGTTCTTAGCACAGGATAATGAGGATACTCAACTTCCTGGGATTTGCAAGACAGTGGTGCCCAAGAGAAATTACCCTGCCACAAGACCAGTAACCCCCACTGAGCCATGCTGATTCTACCTCTAGCCCTGTGGTTCTCACAAGGCTTTTCCTAGTCTCTAGAGGGGACTTTAGAACGTGGGTGTAAATTTTGATTTTTCACATAATTAAGGAGGCGGTTGGCAACTGGCCCTCAGTAGGTGGGACCATGGATGATAGGCAACCTGCACTGCCTGCACATGCTACACAGTCCATTTGATGGTTTCCAAATGTCCACAGGTGAGAGGAAAGTGAAAAACCTGGTAATCATCAGAGTGTAGGAAATGCTTTATAAGCAAAACGTTTTCCCTCCCTGCTATTTCAATGGAGGAAAGTCTGTGTTTTGTTTTGCTTGAAACTTTACCAAGAGTCCTTGCCCATGCTGGCATCACTCCTTGTGATGTTGAAATCAGCATGTTATAGTGTGGCAGCCCTAGTGGCTATAGCCAGAGGCAAGAGTCTGACAATGTATTGTGTCTTCTCAAAATCCTGTGCCTGGTCATTTGCATACTGTAATATGTATTAGCTCATTATGGGCAATTTTCCTTTTATTTCTCCTTTATATTACAGCTAGGGCATAGTGTTGATTTATTGAAATTATATGCTAATTAGGTTGATAGTACCTGTGATTTTCATCTGAATAGCTAGGATTATTAGTCTTTTTTTTTTTTTTTTATCAAATGCAGTTCCTATAGACTCTTTCTATAGAACAAGTTCATAGTCACAGTCTGTATTCTCTCTTCTACTTTCTTTCTTTTTCCCCAAACAGGGATCTTCTCCTGCCTATCATTTTGCCAGTAATCAAAATGAACGTTTTCATTGTTGAGATATTTTCAAATACAGAAAAGTGAGGGAAGAAAATGATCATTATCATGGATCCTTTCACCCCAAGCCAGTTATTCCATAATATGTTAGAGTATTTCCCTCCATGTTGTCTTCTCTGTATTTATGGGCAGTTGAACAAAGTAACAATTAGGCATTTTCTAGGCATTGTTGGTATTTTGCTTTGTTCCTACACATTTCACTTACTGCTATATCCTGAGCATTTCCCAATGTCATTAGTCTTAGAAAACATGTTTATATTAAAAAGTATAAAAATATAATGATAGAGCCACGTGCTTGTGGCTCACACCTATAATCCTAGCTACTCAGGAGGCTGAGATCTGAGGATCCTGATTCAAAGTCAACTTGGGCAAAAAAATCCAACAGACCATTATCTTCAATTAATCAGCAAAAAACTGGAAGTAGAGATATGGCTCAAGTGGTAAAGTAGCATTCTAGAGTGAAAAGCCATGAGAGAATGTGAACCCCTGAGTTCAAACTCCAGTACTGGCATAAAAATAATATGTATGTGTACATACACACATTTTTTACATTCATTTTCAATACATATCAATATTTTGTCTTTCTGAATATGTGGCCAGTAATGGATATATATTTCATTCTATTGTTTTCCTGCTGCCTTATTTATTAGCTATTTCTCTGTTATTTAAAATTTGGGTGATTTCTAGTTTTCTATAATTACAGATATTTATGTTTTTGTTTTAATAGTCATTTTTT
>NW_012268735.1:13359-14610 GCF_000151885.1 Dipodomys ordii
TGAGCCACCTTCCCAGTCCCAGAAATACTTATTTTTGTTCTGATGTTTCATTATTATAAAATATTGTGGTGTATCTCTTTTATTTGCATATTTAAAAATATTCCTCTGACTTTTCTATAGGAAAAAGTAGATTTGCTATGTCAAAAGTTTTCTTTCTCTTTTAAAAAATTAGTTTTTTTCTGATGTTAAAGGAAACACAATCATGGCAAAACAACAACAAAAAAAGAAAAACAGCAAAACAAAGATCATTAAGAGGAAGTCAAGAAGAAAATGGATAATCTGTAATTTATCAGTGTAAACAACACTGCCAGAGACATCCGGTTATACTTGTAGGAACTTAGCCTTGTTTTCTTAGAACATTTTTAAAAGTGAAATTTCTAGGGTAGTACACATTTAAATTTTTGGTAGATAGTCCCAATAGTATACTTGGTTTTTTAAAAAGACATTTAATTCCTATGTCAGATTTTCCTATGTGTATAGGGTAATAACACAATTCAAAGAAGTGAGGATTCAAAGAAGAAAATATATAAACCATCATAAAGGCAACTTGTTGAAGTGTTAATGTCAGAATCTATATATACTGATACCAGCTTTTATGTATCACCTGAGTACTTGGTTATTTCTGCTTTTTAACTCTAAGCAATATGACTGAGGCCCACAGATTTTTTGCGTGTGTGTGTGTGTGTGTGTGTGTGTTTTGTGGGAAGATTTTGAAAAATATTGTTCTGCTTGGATTGAATCAGGAGAAATAGTCTGTGATGCTGGTGTTGGATTTGATACTAGAAGGAAGTTGTTTAAATTTTGGCAGTTAGCCTGGCCATATGATCTAGAAAGGCTTCTTGTCTTAGGTTTCAGTGTCATAGGGGAAATACCATAACTGACTAACAGAATTGTAAGAATTCAATGGGATAATGCCATAAGTGAAAAGATAAAGAACTTTGTGAATTACAAAGTAATAATATCCACATATGCTGATACCATGAATAACACAGTTCCACAATTTTCCATTGGAGTTCTTTCTGACTAGTCTTCAAGTTAAATGATAATTTGTTGGATGTTAGCTTTTTATTTATTTATTTATTTATTTTTTTGGTCGGTCGTGGGGCTTGAACTCTGGGCCTGGGTGCTGTCCCTCAGCTCTTCAGCTCAAGGCGAGCGCTCTACCACTTGAGCTACAGAGCCACTTCCGGTTTTCTGGTGGTTTATTGCAGATAGGAGTCTCACGGTCTCTCCTGCCCGGGCTGGCTTTGA
>NW_012268735.1:19355-20796 GCF_000151885.1 Dipodomys ordii
AAAAAGCTGGAAGTGGTGCTGTGGCTCAAGTGGTAGAGCACTAGCCTAGAGCTGAAGAGCTAAGGCCCAGAGTTCAGGCTCCACGACCGACAAAAAAAAAAAAAAAAAAAGAAAGAGAAAAAAAGAAAGAAAAGACAACCCAAGGATGGTATCAGTAACAGAGATTTATGACTTATTCTGATGTACAAAATGAGCTTCCAGTGTTAAAAAAAATCCACTTCTCCAAAGAAGGAGTTGATAGCATGTCTATGCAAGATAGAATTTTATTCCTAAGATAGCATTGGAAAACGATTAGATAAGTGAGTCTTCAGTCTTTCCTAGTTCTGAAAGTTTATAAACTCTTATAAGGGCACTTATAAAGGCTTCAAATTCATGCCCTATATAATAAGTGTTTAAAATTTGGGATTTGATCTGATCTTTATAAAATTATAAAACATAAAAAGCATGAAACATACAAATGTGGTGTTTATGTACTATTAAGTTAGTAAGATAAATGTCATTGTACCTATCACCCAGCCTAATAAATAGAATATTGACAGTATATCTTTGAAGCTGGCTCTAGGTTGCTTTAATATACTAGATTTGTGAATCATAGTGTTTGGTTGTGAGCACTCACATCATCAAAGGGTTTGAGTGGATTAACCATTTTATCTTAGGCCCCAAATCTTCAGGTTTCTGATCTATCTGATCAGAACTTAAGAATAGTTCAGTTTCACTCCTGTAATACCATTCTTTTTTTTTTGTCCATCATGGGACTTGAACTCTGGGCTTGGGCGCTGTCCCTCAGCTCTTTAGCTCAAGGCTAGCACTCTACCACCTGAGCCACAGCACCACTTCTGGTTTTCTGGTGGTTTCTTGGAGATGATAGTCTCACAGACTTTCCTGCCCAGGCTGGCTTTGAACCGTGATCCTCAGGTCTCAGCCTCCTGAGTAGCTAGATTACGGGCATGAGCCACCAGCACCCAGCAAAACCATTTTTTAAAACAAGCTAACTATCTTGCTTTAAGATGGTTGTAGTGTGTATGATTTTAATTTACTGGTTTCACTTGGCAGTTTTAGCCATGGTTGCGTCCCCCAGCACAGGACCAGTACTTGTCACCTAGACTGTCTTCTGTAGAGAAAGGCAAGTGGCCTGTGAACTGAAAATCACACCTGGCCCTGGAGAAAGTGAAAAATCAGTAGAGCATAACGGATAACACTGTCTTTAAACCATCAATATTAAATTTGAGAAGGTGGAAGTGTGCCCTGAGTGTATTATTGAGACTTTGAAATTCTACTCTTTGATTTTCTGATCAAGGGTATTTGTTACCATCTAAAATTTCAAAAAGCCAAGATTGGTTGCAGATACCAAAAAAAAAAACAAAACACAATTGGAGTTTTGAAAACAACAGAGTGAAGAACTTTTAGTAGCCATTCAATGTGTTATTTTATTATTTTACTG
>NW_012268736.1:0-1324 GCF_000151885.1 Dipodomys ordii
GGCTTACTTCACTTAATATAATTTTTTCCAAGTCTTTCCATTTCCTAACAAATGGAGCAATGTCATTCTTTCTGATGGAAACATAGAATTCCATTGTGTATATATACCACATTTTCTTGATCCATTCATCTACTGAGGGGCATCTGGGTTGGTTCTATATATTAGCTATGGTGAATAATGGTGTGATAAAAATAGTGGTGCTACTGGTAGCTTTAGTATGGTCTTGTTTGTGATCCTTTGGGTAAATACCCAAAAGTGGGTCATAGGGGAGCTCTACGTGGAGTCTTTTGAGAAAACTCCATACTACTTTCCAAAGTGGTTGAACAAGTTTACACCCCCACCAACAAGCCAGTAAGGTTAGCTTCTGTCCACATTCCCTCCAGCATCCATTGTTATTAGAGTTCTTGATTATAGCCATTCTAACTGGGGTGAGGTGGTAACTCAATGTTGTTTTGATTTGCATTTCTTTTATGGCTATTGGTCATCCTTCTTTCCTCTTCAGAGAAGGTTCTCTGTAAGTCTTTTGCCCACTTATTTATTGGGCAGTTGTTTTTTGAGGATTTTTTGTTGGGGAATTTAATTTTTTGTGTTCCAGGTATATTTTAGGTATGAGACCCTTATCTGTTGTAAGGCTAGTGAAGATCTTCTCCCAATCCGTGGGCTTTCTATTGATCTTGCTAGCTATGCCCTTTGCCATGCAGAAGCTCTGAAATTTCATGCAATACCATTTGTCCAACCTTTCTTTGATTTGTTGTGTTTCTGGGTCTCTATTAAGAAAATTTTGGCCTGTGCCAAAGAGACCTAGGGTTTCTCCTATTCCATCCTGTAATATTTTCAGGGTGTCCGCTTTGACTCCAAGGTCTTTGATCCACTTGGGGTTGATTCAGGTATAGGGTGATATATAAGAATCTGGCTTTAGTTTTCAACAATTTTGGTTTTTAACCAATTTTGCCAGCACCATTTACTGAAGAGGCGGTCTTTTTTCCATTCTATTTTTTTAGCTCCCTTATGGAAGATTAGATGGATATAGGTCTGTGGGTTTATTTCTTGGTCCAGAGGTCTCTTCTTGTGCCAGTACCAAGCTGTTTTGAGTACTATGGCTTTGTATTAAAATTTGAAATTTGGTATTGATATCCCTCCAGCACTGTTTTCTCTGTTAAGGATCGCTTTTGCTATTTGGGGTCATTTATTGTTCCATATGAATTTTTGGATTGCCTCTTCTATTTCCTTGAATAATGAGGTTGGCATATTGATAGGTATCGCTTTGAATTTGTAGATAGCCTTGGGAAACATTGCCATTTTCACAATGTTGATCCTTCCAATC
>NW_012268736.1:5064-7942 GCF_000151885.1 Dipodomys ordii
TCTGTGTGCTGCTGAGAAAAATGTGTATTCTGATGCTGCTGGGTGATATATTCTGTAGATTTCTGTTAGGTGTAGTTGATCTACGCAGTTGTTTAGATCTGCATTTTCTCTGTTGTGATTTTGCTGAGTTGATTTATCTAGTGGTGGTAGTGGTGTGTTAAAGTCTCCAACAATTAATGTCTTTGGATCTATGTGAGATTTGAGGGGAAGTAGTGTTTCTTGGATAAATTTGGGAGTTCTGTGGTTTGGTGAATAGATATTTAGAATTATAATATCCTCCTGAAGGAGAGATCCCTTAATTAGTATGTAACAGCCTTCTTTATCTCTTCTCACTAATTTTAATTTGAAGTCTATGTTTTCTGATATTAGGATTCCAATTTCTGCCTGTTTATGGGGGCTGTTTGCTTGGTAGATTTTATTCCAGCCTTTCACTTTCAAAATATGTTTCTTTTTATGGGCAAGGTGTGACTCTTGAAGGCCGTAGATAGAAGGATCTTGCTTTTTAATCCAACTAGACAGTCTATATCACTTAATTGGAGAGTCCATTAATGTTGAGAGTTAGCACTGAGAGGTATTTGGTAGTTCCTGCCATGTTATCCACCTGCTTGGGGACTGCGACAGCTCAGTTCTTCCTATGGTTCTTGGATTCTCAGTTTGGGTGCGGTTTCTTGGCCTTTATTGTGGTCTTGCTGGTTTTCTATGTGTAGGATATCGTTAAGTATCTTTTGTAGGGCTGGTTTGGTGGAGATATATTGTTTCAGGTTCTCTTTGCTATGGAAGGTTTTTATTTGACCTTTAGTTATGAAGGAGAGTTTAGCTGGGTACAGTATTCTTGGTTGACAGATTTTTTTTTTTTGTTTTCGGGGCATGGCATATGTCATTCCAGGCTCTTCTTGCTTTAATTGTGTCTGCTGATAAGTCTGAGGTGATTCTAATTGTTTTCCCTTTATAGGTGATTCATCTTTTCTTCTTGACAGCTTTAAGGATCCTTTCCTTGGTCTGAATTGATCCTGTGGGGATTATTATGTGACAGTGGGATGTCCTGCTCTGGTCTGGTCTATTTGGGTTTTAAAAGCTTCTGAATAGGCTTATCTTTTTGAATGTTTGGGAAGTTCTTCGCTAGGATTGATCCTGTTAAATAAGTTTCCTAGAACTTTTTTTTTTTTTTTTTTTTGCTCATGGGGCTTGAACTCTAGGCCTGGGTGCTGTCTCTCAGCTCTTCATCTTAAGGCTAGTGCTCTACTATTTGAGCCACAGATCCACTTCTGGTTTTCTGGTGATTAATTGAAGATAAGAGTCTCACAGACTTTTTTGCCCTGGATGGCTTTGGACCACAATTTTCAGATCTCAGCCTCTTGAGTAGTTAGGATTACAGGCATGAGCCACTGGCACCTGGCTGGGTATTCATTTTTTTAAACCTAGAGCTTTTGCTATACTGAGATTACTCTGTCTAGCTATGAACTGAATATTGATAAAGACAGAGATGCTACAATGTTCTGAGACTTTTCATAAAGGAGATCAAAGCCTAAGTTGGGGGAAAAACACATGATAATAACCTGAGGAATGCAAACACTCCATATATACACTTTCTTTTCTTCCACTGTTGTATATATGCATGCTCAGTTTATTTCTCTTCCTCTGGAAGTAAAGTTGAAATCATTTATCCTTTGGTATTGAGCACTGAAGAAACATTGGTGACTTTTTTCTCCTTTCAGATTCTGAAGGTGACATACCACTACCAAACAAAACCACCTGGATAGTATTTTTATTGTGAAAATATATAGACATTTTAAGGTTACGCTTTGAAATCACAGACTGTATGTGAACAATGTCAAATTAGTTATTTGGAAATACTTTAAAATCAATTTTATCTATTAATTTTAAACATTTCCTTGATAGCTTATTTCTCATTAATGTATAAACATGCTTTGTGAATGGCCTTTGTATGCTCAGCATTTCTGAACTTTAATGAAAATGCTGATGCTGAATAGCAAAATTCCTAGCTAAACTTAGTTTTTGCTCAAAGGTCATTTAGGTTTCAGTGATTAAAAATGCTCAAGGTTGCATTTCATATTAATCTTTGGAGGGGCATAGATTGACTGACCTCTGTTGAAATTAAATATAACTGAAAAAGCTGCATCAGTCTTAAAATCAGCTTTATGAAAATGTTTTCATCCTCAACTTACTTTTCACACATTCCTTTTCTTGTAATTGAATACTTTGTATGTCTTACAAAAAATAACTTCGATAAATATATTAAAACTGGAAATAATTCCATAACGATAACCTGAAAATAAAAATAGCCTCGAAACTATAGATCACCACTCTATGATTTAAATCATGTTTACATATTATTCTTTTTTTCCACTCTGCAAAACATCTCTGAAATACTATATTAATTTATTAATAAGGTTGTTAGCCCAAGGATAGAGAATACTCATCCTCTTAAGTTAAAGTGTCTTTACTAAAGGCAGATTTAAAAAAGCACACTCTGCGTATACCTCTGAATACCTTTAGCCAAGTATTTACAAAAACATATTGCATATTGCCTAACCTCCTAAAACCTTAGTTTTAGTAAAAGAGAAGTGCAAATTTCCCTTGTAGTGTTAGAAATTTCTGACTACTCTGACATAGTTTTTCGTGGCATTTGGTCCTAGAAATATCAATGGAAAGTGACTAGTCAGGCTACCTCATTGGAAACTGCAGAAAGCACATGGATACTGCAGTTTGTAAAGTTTAGCAATCTGCATGTGTAGAATGAAGGTAAGCATGGTGGAAGTACCAGTTTTTCTGTTTATTCATTTATTTTCTTTGCAAGGGACCATTGGATTTTACATATGTATGTGTGTATATATAAATTTATGAAAGGCAAGATTTA
>NW_012268736.1:9337-12115 GCF_000151885.1 Dipodomys ordii
CGTTCAAAGCCAGCCCAGGTAGGAAAGTCCATAAGAATCTTATATCCAATTTAAAAAAACAAAAACAAAAAACACTAGAAAACCAGAAGTGGCTCTGTGACTCAAGTGGTAGAGCTCTCACCTTGAGCTGAAGAGCTCAGGGACAGTGCCCAAGCCCAGAGTTCAAGCCCCCAAACAAAAATTCCTATATTGATAGAAATGTATTTATTTAATGAATATCGTAGTTTTATATTTTAAGTCAGTCAAAATCAGTAGATTAAGATTTTTGCATGAATAATGCTTCCATTTATTTATCAGTAATTTGAGGCCAGTATAGAAGCTGAAGGAAAAACATATTTATATATAAATATATATATATATATATATATATATATATATATAATTACTTTCCTATTCAATTGTATTAAGATAGCCAATGTTCATCCTAAAATTTGGTATTTGATATCTGCATCATACCAGACTGTTGATTCAAGTTTCTGTTTTATGTTTTTGGATTTTCCTTTTATATCTTTGTTTTTGTTTTTGCTAATTTTCACTGCAAGTATCTGAATAAAATAATAAAATCAGATTTTTTCCCCTATATTTGCTTCTGGTACATTACCACCAAGGAAATCTTTCTAATGAGGAAGTGTATTAAAATTTTCCACTGTAATTTCTTTATGAAGACTCATATGAATTTCTCAACTATATACTTGCTATAGTTGCCTACATTTTATGTTACTGTTTATTTCTCTCTTTCCTCTCTCTCTCTCTCTCTCACTCACTCTTACACTATTCTGGCCACTGCAATATTTTTGGTTACAGTGTTTCCTTGTGTCTTCTAGTGCTATTCCTCTGTGTTCTTCATTCTTGCCTCTTTTCCTTGATCTCTTTTCCTTGATCTCTTTGATTTTTCTCCTCAACCACTCCCACCCTCTCATGGTCCCTGAAGAAAGTGAATTAATTTCCACATCCAATCTTCATTATCTGGTGCTGGGCATGGGACACTCACATGGTTAGACATAACCCATTTATTGAGCTAACACACTTAGACATGACCTTTTTATTGAGCTAACACACTTCCTCTTACCTAGCCCACCTCAGCCTAATTGTTTTTAATACATTCCCAGTGTTTGTAGTGATTGGAGATTTTGTGGCTGTACGAAATTTTCTTTCACCTTTATTTTTAGTTTACAGTTGAATATATTTCTATGATCTTTCTACTATTTATTTTACTTAGAGTTTTTAAATTTTATTTTTATTCTTCTTTATCTGATTGCCTGAGATATTATTCATTCCTACATTCCTCTTGTTAATTGCTATATTCATAATAATTTTCCAATGCTTTCAGTTATAATTTTAGTTTGTTTAAAATCCAATATATATTTCTCTATAATTGGATAAAGAATGACTAAAATCTCTCCCTCATTTGAATACTCTATCTTTCTACTACCTTCTCCTTCTCATTTGAATACTCTGTGTCTCTACCTCTTCTCCCTTTAATAAAGTGATATCTTTGGGATACATTTGTTTTCTCTACTTCAAGCCCTTAGAGTACTCCCTTTGCAAATATGATCCTTAGATTTTTTTCAGGAAGTATAGATTATATTTAGTTTAAGGTCAACATTGCAGTCTGCATTGCAGATGGTTCTTTCTTATAAAAATGTGCTTATTTAAAACATGTCATATATTACAGAAGGGTTTATGATTACCTTTTTTACTATGTTATGCTTTGCAAATATAGAGTGAAATATTTACATATTTATTAATATATGTTCAGATTTATTTTTCAGATTGTTTTTTGCTACTTATCCTTTATGGAGATCTCCAGATCTATGCAGTATTGTCCAGCACTTTAATCTTCTACTATTTTTTTCTCAGGCAAGGTTTCTGTTACATATATTTTGTAAAGTCTTATAAATCATCTTTCTTGTCAATAGGATGAGAGGTTAATTTGCACTCTCATAATTCAAGACTGTAAAATTTTGAACATGAACTGCAATCAAATATATTTTTGTGGGAAAAAAAACTTTAGAAAGCAATTTACACATTTCCTATCAACTTTTAGTTTTGACTTGAAATCATTTTATATATGTGCATATAAAACACAGCACATTTCAATATTAGAACTTCTTTGTATATTATTCTTTTCCATTCATTATGATTTCCTTGTATTTTGTACCAGGTAGAGTTGTATATATGTGTGTCATTGTATATTATGTATATGTGTGTGTTGTATTTTACTATATATATATATATACACAATATATATGTATATACATATAAAATGACTAAATATAGAATATTTTATGTATACTAAAATATATGTACACTGAAATAAAATATGTGCTAAGGAGGAGTGACAAGTATTTATTGTTTGAAAACTAGTTTACAGTATAACAAAATGAGTATCAGGAAAGTGAAACTTGTAGTGTGAGGTCAGAGGGCTTTAGATCAAAGGGGATTTGACAATATAAAAAAAGTAGCTGGATGCAATCATAATGTTCAGTGTATATGGGCAAAAATGGAACTGCATGGGTTTAGGAAAGATGGTGAGAATTATGAAAGGGATGACATTGATCAAAAGACATTATAGTCTTCAACTGATAAATTAAATAGAAAAGTTTTTGATAATAACTTAATGAAAATGTTTCAGTAAAATATATTAACGATTGGTACATTAATAAGCATAGCAATCTATCTTCGTAAAAACTTGCTTTAATATTATTATACGGAGATTGTTGTTGGTGCTTCACAGCAAAAAAGTAATTGATATTCACAATATTTTGAAGAATAATT
>NW_012268737.1:0-1513 GCF_000151885.1 Dipodomys ordii
TGCGGGGGGAGGAATAGGGGAGGTGGAAGAGGGAAGGGATAGTAAAAGAAAACCAAAGGTGGGGGTAACAATGCTCAACAAGAAATTTACTCATTACCTTACTGAGGTAACTGTAACCTCTCTGTACAGCATCTTTACAAGAAAACAAAAATTTAAAAAGAAAACACTATAGATAAAAAAAAATCCATGCATCTATCTGCAGATTCTAAACAAAGCTGTCAAAATCATACATTGGACAAAAGACAGCCTCCTTCCCAAAGTCCTGGAAAAACTGTATAACCATATGTAGAAGATTGAAAGTAGGTTCCTATCTGTACAAAATATATACCTGATGTGGCTCAATGGTAGAGTGCTTGCCTTGCATGCATGAGGCCCTGGGTTCGATTCCTCAGCACCACATAAACAAAAAGCTCGAAGTGGTAGCGCGCTAGCCTTGAGCTGAAGAGCTCAGGGACAGTGCCCAGGCCCAGAGTTCAAGCCCTACAACCGACAAAAAAAGAAGGAACAAAATATATACTTGAAATGGACCAAAGATCTCAATATAATATCCCAAACTTTGAAAGAACTAGAAGAAAACATAGGAGAAACTTCCATCTATCTATCTATCTATCTGAAGAACTGAATCAAATTGAAAAATCCCTGTACAACAAATGAAACAATAGAGTGAAGAAGCAGAAATGAACAATGAATATCTGGCAAAGGCCAGATATTCTTTGGCAGAGGCCTAATATTCAAAATATATGATGAACTCAACAACAACAACAACAACAAAACAAACCAAGTAATCCAACTGAAATAGTAAATGGTCTGAACAAATACTTCTCAGAAGCGCCACCAATGGCGGGGCTCTGGTGGCTCAAGTCTGTAATACTCAGGAGGCTGAGATATGAGGATTGTGGTTCAAAGCCAGCCCAGGCAAAAAATGGCCCCAAGAAACTCTTATTTCTAATTAACTGGAAGTAGAGCCATGGTTCAAAGTGGTAGAGCGCTAGCCTTGAGCAAAAGAGTTTGGGGACAGCACCCCAGCCCTGAGTTCCAGCCCATGACCACCACCACCAACAAAAAAGTAATGCAAATGGCTAATAAATACATGAAAAAATGTTCAGTACCTTTAGCCATGAGAACCAAAAGTACATGTCATCCCCCTCAGGATAGCCACTGTGAAAACAGAATAGAGGTTGCTCAGAAAACTAACTAGAATTACTATGTAATTTAATTGACTAGTCCTGGGTAGATACTTCAAAGAAATAAAAACAGCTTACAGTAGAGATCTTAGCCCACCTATGTTTATTGCACTGTTTACAACACTCTTCCCCTAATTATGACGTTTCTGTTATTTAAAAACACCATGCCGCTGCCGCTGGGCGCTGGTGGCTCACGCCTGTAATCCTAGCTACTCAGGAGGCTGAGATCTGAGGATCACAGTTCAAAGCCAGCCCAGGCAAGAAAGTCTGTGAGACTCTTATCTCCAATTAACCACCAGAAAACCCGAAGTGGCACTGTGGCTCAAGTG
>NW_012268737.1:6713-7685 GCF_000151885.1 Dipodomys ordii
GAGGCTCTTATCTCCAATAAACTACTCAAAAAAGGCAGAAGTGATGCTGTGACTGGCTTGAGCAAAAGAAGCTCAGGGATAGCACACAGGCTCAGTGGTAGAGTGCTTGCCTTGCATGCATGAGGCCCTGGGTTCCATTCCTTAGCACCACATAAGAAAAAAGAAAAAAGCTGGAAGTGGTGCTGTGGCTCAAGTGGTAGAGCACTAGGCTTGAGCTGAAGAGCTGGGGGACACGGTCCAGGCCCAGAGTTCAAGCCCCATGACCGGACCCCCCGCCCCCCCCAAGACAACTTTATATTTATCTGCCTGACTCTGATAGTAAACCATAGTTACAAGGTATATTTAATGGATCACACATTCAAAAATGTTTTAAAATCACAGTCTAAAAATCAAACCAAACAAACAAAAAAACTCCCCTTCATTTTAGAAAAATAAATTGTTATATAAGCAATTAAGAAATGGAACAATTAAGTTCAAATTCTTCATAATCTTTACTGTAGTACCAGAAATATTACTGTAATATCTGTATGGTAATTTCAACATGATGTCAAAACCCTCTGTCAATGCATCTGCCCATCTAGCCTACATTTCTGCTTTGTTTACTATGTCTTAAAGAAAGACCATAGGGAACCCTAATGCATTGTTGGTGGGAGTGTAAACTTGTTCAGCCACTTTGGAAAGTATTATGGAGGTTCCTCAAAAGACTCCACATAGAGCTCCCCTATGACCCAGCAATCCCACTTTTGGGCATTTACCCACACAATCACAAACTAAGCTATTCTAAAGCTATCAGCACAACTGTTTATAACAGCATTATTTACCATAGCTAAGATAGGGAACCAACCCAGATGCCCCTAGGTAGATGAATGGATCAAGAAAATGTGGTATATTTATAAAATGGAATTCTATGCCTCCATCAGAAAGAATGACATTGCCCCATTTGTTAGGAAATGGAAAGACTTAGAAAAAACT
>NW_012268737.1:14618-16180 GCF_000151885.1 Dipodomys ordii
AATACCACATAAGCAAAAAAGAAAAAAAGCCAGAAGTGGCATTGTGGCTCAAGTGGTAGAGTGCTAGCCTGAGCTAAAGAGCTGAGGGACAGCGCCCAGGCCCAGAGTTCAGGCCCCATGACCGGACCCAAAAAAAGGAAGAAAGAAGGAAGGAAGGAAGGAAGGAAAGAAAGAAAGAAAAAAAGAAATTAATTTAGTATTCTTGAGATTCAAAATGCCAGCACCAGTGGCTCACACTTATAATCCTAGCTACTCAGGAGGCTGAGATCTGAGGATCACAGTTCAAAGCCAGCTGGGACAGCAAAGTCCATGAGACTCTTTTCTCCAATTAACCACCCAGAAAACCAGAAGTGGTGCTGTGGCTAAAGTGGTAGAGCACTAGCCTTGAGCTGAAGAGCTGGGGGAAAACACCCAGACCCAGAGTTCAAGCCCTACAACCAAAAGATAAATACATAAATAAATAAAGCATTCCCAACATAAAATTTTCAGTACTTTTCTTTAAATTCAACTGAGAAAATTTACTTAAAGGAATAAATGTAATTACTCTAACAACCCTTGAAATAAGAAGTAACTATTTCAGCTAACAGCCTAGATTTATGGGAAACTTTCTGAAATATTTAATTACTAGTACTAATCAGAGAGCCTATGACTTTATTTCTTTTTGAAGATTTACATGATATGTGTATATGTGTAAATATATATATAATTTAAAGGCCATAGTCTTATTTTAAAAAACCATGTTTAAAAACTAATCAGAGTTAGAAATGAACTTTGAGATGAATATATGAATAGTGACTAAAAATCTCCTTCCACTTACAGAAACCACTTATTGGTCATCTAACTGAAATCTCAGCTTTTTATTTAGGCATAACACATTGTATTTCAAGTAAATGTCTGAACCTAATGAGAAAGTTGTTTTCTCTGTTGCACATAATGTCTAGATGAATCCAAAACATGGGAACATGTACAAAGCAATGAATATTTAAATATTCTGCTTAGACTTCAGGCAGGACAAAGACTTGAATTTTAAAACTTGAAATCTCTGAGTGCGTGTGCGTGCGTGTGTGCGTGTGCATGTGTGTGTGTGTGTGTGTGTGTGTGTACGCATCAGACCTGAACTTGACCGCAGGACCTCAGTACTGTCCCTGGATTGGTTTTTTTTAAAAAAAACTCAAGCTAGCACTCTATCACTTGAGCCACAGCTCCAATTTTGGCCTCTTGGTGGTTAACTGGAGAAAAAAAAACCAAAAACTTTTTTTTTGCCCAGGCTAGCTTCAAATTGTGAGTCTCAGATCTCAGCCTCCTGAGTAGCTGGGATTAAAGATGTAGAGCCACCAATGTCCTGCCTGATTTTTCTTTCTTTTTTTTCTTTTTCTTTTTTTTGTTGGTCTTGGAGCTTGAACACAGGGCGTCAGTGCTGTCTCCGAGCTTTTTCACTCAAGGATTATGCCCTACCATTTTGAGCCACAGTGCCACTTCTGGTTTTCTGGTAGTTAAATGGAGATAAGAGTTTCACCAACTTTCCTGCCTGGGCTGGTCTAACTGCAATCCTCAGATCTCAG